>NC_091950.1:107245496-107447996 GCF_031021105.1 Erythrolamprus reginae | reverse complement strand
CCTGCAGCATGTTATTTTACAAGGCCCAATCTGCCTTCCATCTTCCTAACAGTCATAAAAAAAATATTTCCACCCAGCTTCTTAAAGTGGCATTTGTTAGCCTATACAAAATGTTGGAGCAGCCTTCCCCCAGGATAGCTGAGACTACAAAGGTTGATATTTCCTGACTGGAGGAAACCATTCTCTGTATCATGGTAAATAATTGTATGAAAGCTCGAATCTTAATGCATTTAAAACCGTCTCTGTGACAAAGCTAAAAAGGCATCCGACTTTATCTACCTCATTCAAGCAGCAACATGAGGTGTCTGTTCTGGTGTACGTGTTGAGAGACACTATAATCTGTTCATCTTTTCTTTGACCAAACTGGCGCATTACGTTTTCTGAGAAAACGGTTGGTTGCAAATAATTTGAGGAAGGAACTTAGCAGTTATACATGACAGAACATTTTACTTCTCCATGTTCCTTGCCAATGATATACACATTTAGCTCTTACAGCCTTTTATGTTCAAGGACACATTTGTCTTAACAAAAAACAAAAGGGGGGGGGGATGGCCACATTCACCAGAGTTGAAGCAAGCAGAGTTAGAAGTACAATAAAAAAAAGGGGGGGGGGACAGCTGAATGCTGTTTCTTCAACCATTATATCTCACTTAACACGCTCTCAGGATATCTAGGAATTAAAGAAAGGAAATATTTACATGCTAATTATATTTCTGTTTATTTAATTAAGTTATTATGCATCCCTGGCACTTAGAAATGGTTCTCTTAAGCTGTTCTTCTAATGTTGCAATTATGGCATTATGAAAAGAATTCGGGGAATAAAAGCTAGCAATCCGAGAAGAGACGAGGCAATCTGCATTGAGCCAAAGGCAAGCTATGAAACTGATTGCTAAGCTGGACGGATCAATTTTGTAAAAAGAGGTGGAAGATTGCATGGGGCAGAAGGCTTGGCAACAGTAAAAGTGGGGGTGGGAAGTGAAGGGTTTCTCTCAGAAAGCGTGTAGAGTCTCTCCCTAGTCATTAAATAGTTTACATTGGTCTGCATACAAGAAAGTATTTTCCAATCCATCCACATTGCCTGCTAACATAGTAATTTTTATGTCAAAGATATTTATATTAGGAATCCCACAAAGCCACAAGCTACTTTCCACAGACGCAACCTGTATGGGTCCATATATAAAGTTTCCATTAAAACGCATGTAGTGCTTTACAGTATTTACAGCTTGAGATTTGGCTCTTAAGGTTCAACCAGTAGTTACTATTCCTTTCAAGAACCCTTTTCCCAGGCCGTAAGTTACAACAGTAAATGTACGGATTAGGAAAACAGAACTCTGTGGTAGTCAGCAATTTTAGGAGAGGTTGCCAGGCAATTTCTACTGTGGACAGAAGTGAGCTCATGCTTGCAATACTGACTGGGCCAGAATTGAGATGGAAAGGAAGAGGAACTATTGGTGCAGTTCCATCCCTTTCTGGAAACAATAAAGCATCTAAAGTCTAATGAGCATTAAATCTTGGTTTGGTCCCACATCACACCACAGTTTCTAGTACCTGAGCAGAACTTTCCCGTCATGTCACATTGATACAGGATCATCAATATACGTTCAATGATCAAGAGACTTAATTAGCTAAAAGAAGAGTGTTTAATCAAGTGTAAACCTCTGGCTGATTGGTTTTTTTTAATTCTTTTGAAACTGGCTGCTAATGGCCAAAGCTAGTCTTAACAGATAAAGGTTAGGGTATTTCAGTTATCTTACCTAGTGTATTTTCAATGTTTAAAATGACTACTTCATTGCTTGCTTGGTTTGCTTCAGTATTAAGTCCACTATTCGTCCATTCATTTCTTCTCTGCAAACCAGAAGAATCCATTACCTCACTTTCCATTTTCTTTTTCTCTCACAATCAAATTGAAGCAATTTTTTTTGGGGGGGGATTGAGCCAGGGTGGTGCAGCAGGTAGAGTGTTGTACTGCAGGCCACTGGAGCTGACTGTAGATCTGCAGGTCAGTGGTTCAAATCTCATCACTGGCTCAAGGTTGACTCAGCCTTCCATCCTTCCGAGGTGGGTAAAATGAGGACCTGGATTGTGGGAGCAATATGCTGGGTCTGTTAAAAAGTGCTATTGCTAACATGTTGTAAGCCGCCCTGAGTCAACGGAGAAGGGCGGCATAAAAATTGAATGAATGAATGAATGAATGAATGAATGAATGAATGAATGAATGAGTGAGTGAGTGAGTGAGTGAGTGAGTGAGTAAGTAAGTAAGTAAGTAAAATAATTGATTGCACTTGGATGATTATAAGCAGGAGTGGGATGGGAATGGTGCATCCATTCTTGCTCTTCTTAACTTCTTAAGGTCTTTTATGACTGCATCTTTTTGGAAAACTGGTAAATACCATATCTGACTGGCCCGCCTCCATCTATTCTGTGCCTCCCGAGTCCCAGCTGATCGGGAGGAAATGGAGATTTTGCTGTATCCTTCCAGGGATAGGTTGCTATTGTGCATGATCGCTCCGGTGCCAGTCCTTCCGGCACTGCTATCTTTTTTCTTTATTTTTTTGTATTTTTTGCTTCCTGTGCATGCGCAGAAGCAAAATCTCATGACGGAAGGGCACACAATATTTTGGTGATTTTTTTGCTTCTGTGCATGCAAAAGCAAAAAAAATCACCAAAATCTCTTTCATGCACATTTCCCTTTGCAAGATTTCAGTGCATTTTTGCTACCTTTGCATGCGCGGAAGCAAAATCATGCTGGGGGCATGCATGCGCAAGTGCATGTAGCATGTGCATGCACATGAGATCATTCAAGCTATGCGTGCACTGCATTGGTAGCGGCAGGTAAGAGCAATCTGCCCCTGTATCCTTTCTCTGGAGTGGGAATGGAGATTTTACAGTATCCTTCCCCTGCTACACCCACCAAGCCATGTCCACAGAACTGGTACTAAAAAAAATTGAAACCCACTACTGCATATCCTAGCTGTATCGATGCCTGTGAATTTGATAGTTCTTGGCTGTTATGTATTTTAATATTTGCACTTAGAATTGTTTTCATTTCAGTCACTTGTTGAGATGGGCCGCAGAGCAATTTGATTGACAACATATTCTTGATATCAGAAAGAAATATCTATTTAAACACAGCCACAGTGAAAGGCATGTCCAATTGAAAAAGATACCTAAATGAAGACAAATGCAAATACAGTGGTACCTCTACCTAAGAACTTGTTCTCTGACCGGGTTCTTAAGTAGAAAAGTTTGTAAGTAGAGCAATTTTCCCCATAGGAATCGATGTACAGTAAAAGCAAATAATGCATGCAAACCCATTAAGAAAGAAATAAAAGCTCGGGATTTGGGTGGGAGGAGGAGGAGGAAGAAGAGGAAGAGGACAGTCGCTGCCGAAGGAAGAAGGTAAGGTGAGGGGAATCAAAAAAATCCAAAACTTGAAGGCTTAAAAAAAAAAGAGGGACTGTGGGGCAGTGAGGAACATGCGCCTCCCATACACCCGATGCAAGGCTGCCTCTCATATACTACACCAGAGATAGAAACCCAGGGGGAATGGCAGGACCTTCGTGCCACTTTCAAATATCCTGGAAAATTTTTCTGGGCTCGGGTTCTTAAATAGAAAATGGTTCTTAAGAAGAGGCAAATTTTTTTTTGAACACCTGGTTCTTATGTAGAAACGTTCTTAAGTAGAGGCGTTCTTAGGTAGAGATACCACTGTATAGCTTACTTTATAAAGGACTTAGGGGGAGAATTATAGAAGCTAGTGACCTAAATACTCTTAGTTGTAGTCTTCCATGTTTTCCCCCTTTTTAGCCTTTAGAAAATAACCTAATGACATGCAGAGACACAAAGCTGCAGACATAACATAAATGTCTTTTAATTCTTCTGAGTTTGGGCTTTTATCCTCTGCTGGTTCAGTTTAAAGATATTGAGAGAACCTTGCTTTGGGATGAATGTGCAGGATCAGCTCTTGGGGTTTCCCATTTATGTCATTTTTGCCACCAACCAAGCTGACAGCTGCCCACTTGGCAAAGAATATGGCATCGAGAGTAGTAAGGGAAACTTCTTGTTCCAGCTGGCACTTCCTTATCTAACAGTTAGAGCTTTGTAAGGGTAGACAGCTGCAGTTTCAGAAATTGGCTCAGTCTGTATCAATTGGATTTGTGAAGTCAGTAAAAGGCCATGAGGCAGATTCATGGGATTTCCTGTTAGTATTAGTTAATGGAATCCACTGCAGAATGTTAAGGAACAGAAGATGCCGTTTATAGCTCTGACACGAATGCTGTGGTTGAAGGCAGGGCACAGGAAAATAAATGCTTGGAGGAATTATTTCCTGAAAAAGAAACTTGCTAAATTCTATTGGTAAGACCAATTAGTTGCAGGTGACATATACTAAGTAGTGACAGCTACCAAGTGATGAAAACCAACAACTACCAAGTGATGAGAGACAGGAGTGAATTCACAGAAGTATTCCTTGCTGACTGGTTCTCTCTTCCCTAAAACATCTGCAATAGAAGGGATGAACATTGCAATTCTATGCATGCTTAAGTAAGTACTATTGAACTTGATATCATCTAATAATTTGTCTCATTTAGAGAATTATGAACAATAGATAATTACTCCCCACCCTCTGACTCCTAGTGCCTCTATTGATTTGCCTCTGTGGCCTGGTTCTAAAGAATGGTCTATTGTGGCTTCCTTCCAGGGAGATGGCAAAGAATTAAAGACAGTGACTGTAACAATGAAAGTATACCAAAAAATTCTTTCTCGGGACATTGAGTCCCAACTTCTTAAACTGTTAATCATGCAAAAAACAAAAATAAAAATTGAATAATATGTCTTTTGGGAACCCTTTGCCTGCTTGCCCTATCAAGGAGAATATTGTTTTCTTTGAAGTTTTGAAACAATTGATATGTAATGGTGAGCTTCTGGGATGCAAAGATTATCTTATGAGATAGGAAAAGCTGAAAAAGAGACTTGTCTCCTTAAGACCTCATTTATGAAAAAGGTGTTTCTTATAGGCTGTGATGGAAGATGATGGAGGCAATACCAGAAGTTTGCTGTGGTATATGGTGTGAACTCCTACTTTCTCTATTGGGCTGCAACTAACCTTGACTCTATGTCAATAATGTGTTGGCTTTATTATTCTGGACCTGTTTTATTAAAGCTAGATAAATGAAGGAATTTCTGTGGCCTTTGTATTTCATTTTGGAAAGAGAAAATGGAAATAAATGATGGTGCATATTTCACAAGTTACAAGAAGGATAAGAGCTATTGGTATCCAAAATATATTCCCTTATATGGTGGATCATCTAGCCCAAACCTTGCAGATTTGGTTTTTCCTTTGGGTTTAAGCATATTGCTATTTAGTGTCACAGTGCTGAAAATCCAATCTGTTAATGACTTAATCAGAGATTCCCCACATATGTCACAAAGAACTGAGTAGATTATGATGATAGGATGTACAATATAGCCAAGATGATATATTTAGTCTGCAAAACTCCACACAACTACACGACGACAACACGTGTTTTGGATCTCTTTATTGACTTCTGGTAATTGAGCCTATAAATCAGTGATGGCAAACCTATGGCACAGGTGCCACAGGTGGCACGCAGAACCATATCTGCTGGCACGCGAGCTGTTGCCCTAGCTTAGCTTTAGCAAGTATGTGTGCAATGGCCAGCTGATTTTTGGCGCACACGGAGGCTCTGGGAAGGCATTTATGGCTTCCAGGGGGCCTCTGGAGAGTTGGGGGAGTGCATTTCTGCCCTCTTCAGGCTCCAGGATAGCCTCTGGAGCCTGGGGAGGGTGAAAAACAGGCCTACCGGGCCCACTAGAAGTTGGGAATTGGGCTGTTTCTAGTCTCCAGGGGGCCTCCAGGGGGCAGGGGAGGCAATTTTCATTCTTCCCAGGCAAGGGTGTGGGCACTCATGCAGGCACAATAGTGTGTGTGCACACCGCCATCACTGCTATAAATGATAGGCTTAATTTACTGATATAAGTACAGTATACAGTATTTACCAGATGGATTGCTATGCAATAGAACAGACTGGGCAGGGCAGATAATTTTTTCTCCTTCAGAGTTTATTTGGTTTCTTGTATTCCATTGATAAAATAAGTGAGAGATGTTAATGTGATATGGAAGAAATACTTCCTCAACTTTCTTTGGGGGAGTTTAATTAATGTTTAGTTTAATGTTATTCAACTAGAGAAATTTAATTGCTGGTCTACAAATTATTCAACTGATCAGACTTCAAGGCCCAAACCTCTACTCCCTACCTGGTAGGATTTGACCTCTTCATATGACTTGAGTTTGAGATTCCCAGTTTCATGATCAAGGGAGCCTTTCTCTCTTTTTAAACTAAATGCATCTTACAGTATATTTAGGAGTTTATCTTCACTCATTAGCGAAAGCAACATGACAGTAGTCAGATGTGATGTAATGAAAGCCTTCATGGAAGAGCCAGAAGATGCTTCCTTCAGAGTCTATGAAGAACAATCTCTCCTTGAGTTTTTCCAAGTAGTTTAAAGTTTTTTGTTTGATTTTTCTGTAGTGCCTAATTGATTAATTAGGAATGTTCCTCTTGACAAGTATACAAGTAATCCTTGATTTACAACAGTTCATCCATTGACTGTTCAAAATCACAACATCACTGGAAAAGTGACTCATGACCATTTATGACATTTATGACCATTGCAGCACACTCATGGTCACATGACCAAGATTTAGATATTTGGCAACTGGTTCATATTGCAGACCTTTTGCCACCTTCTGACAAGCAAAGTCAATGGGGAAGCTAAATTCTCTTAACAACCAGGTTATTAATCTAACACTTGCTATGATTCACTTAACAACTGTTGCAAAGAAAACTTGTGAAATAGGACAAAACTTACTTAACAAACATCTAACTTAGCAACATAAGTTTTGGGCTCATTTATGGTTGTAAGTCAAGCACTTCCTGTATACCACTAGGTTTAAATTTGTTTTAATATCTTCTTATACACTGTTCATGAATACACAAACACACACACACTTCATTAATTTCCAATGTTTGGTAATGAAGGAAGCAACCTCAGTTAAAAACAGTGAAGTCTCCGAATGATATGGGGGCTGTCAAATAGAGCAGTGTTACTAATCTTAATCAAACATTGCAATCAGTATTATTGGTATTCTGCTGTTCAACGCCTCTTGGGAACGCCTAAGAAATTATTTTTCTTTTTAAACTTTTATTTTGCCCTTTTCCTCAGACATACACAGGTAGTTTAAAAAAACATATCAAATAACAGAATTTTTTTTAAAAAAACATTAAAATATGTCAAGTTTTGATTGATTTGAACATGTTCAAACATTATGATGCCAAAAAGCCAAGTGTTTCCATTTTTTTGTCCACCCCCTCTATTTGTAACTATGAGGCCAGCCCTAAGAAAACACCACCGAAAAGATTCCCTCTTTCCGTAGTTATGAAAGACAGAATTATAAATTTAGGATTTAGAATCCCAGATAATGTGGCTGTTTACCCTTTGACAATTCTACCTTGTTCCTTGGACAGGAAATTTGACCACTTCTCATATCCTGATAGGAACTGAAATACTGAATACGCCCTAAGTACCCATCAGTATTTGATACATGTCTTCTTGCTTTTTCCATTCTATAGAACTGCAATCATAGCCTTGCTTCAGACTGTAGTTTTGTAGCAAGGCCAATAGGCTTCAAAGGTCTGTGTTGCTTCTCGCAGAGGGGATGAGTCAGGTTAGGCAATCACAGACAGAAGCCCAGTGTTTCTGTCCTTCATTCATAAAAAACAAGCAAATAAGGGATGCAAATCTACAAGCTTGTTGTATTTTTCTTTCACCTGTAGTAGCAGTGGCATATTGTGGCATCTGAAAAGGGTGATGAGGATATAGATATTACTTTAGAAAGCTTTTCTATGCACTAATCAATGCGCTGAAGTAACAGAGATATCAAGACCAAGTATTCATTCTTAGCATTCATGATTGAACACAAGTTATTGTTCTTATTGTAGTTACTGTTGTTTTTTCCAAATATTATTATAAGGTTATACTTAAATATTTCTTGTGTTTTCTTTTTAATGAATTTGAATTTCTGACTTAAATTTTAGTTCTAAACACTGGCAGTTTTGTGTGATAAAGCATCGAGGTCAATAATACTTGCAGGACATACAATATTGCCATGCAATGATTTCTTAATTGTAACCAAGAATTTAGTAGCCTGACTTATTTAAAGAATGCATAAGCTAAAAAAAAGAGGAGGCTGTGCCGTATTATATGTGTGCAGGCATTTATTTTCTGCCTGAAGAACATTCATTTTTTGAGTTTTTCTAGGGATATTTTCTGTTGAGCATCTTTATTCAGAAGAAATCAGACCACATTAAATGGGACTTACCATAGGATAAGTGTGCAGAATTCTCTTTGCATTTTTGAGTGTTCCAACTTCACCCAAATTATTCTCAGTCACTTGTTTTACTAACTGTGGATGGTTTCACCCATAAAGGATGTGGCTGCATTCTACAGCAGTGAAACACACAATTTTCTCAAAATTGCCTAATGCAACAATGCAAACTCATTCTTTGGGAATGCCAAATGATGAGTGTGTTCATTTCTACCAGCTGCCTTGTTCTCCCAAGGTTGCCTTATTTTGAAGTTGTTCTCTGATTATTGGGGATGTGATTCGAATATAAAATTTTATAAGCCTCTATTTAAATTATGATGTTGGTGGTTACTAATCTTTTGCAAACTGACAGTTTATAAGTGCAAGCAGTAATGGGCAGCCAAAATTTTTACTGGCACACAGTGGGTGAGGCTTATTTTGTGGGTGTGGCTTAATGGTCATGTGACTGGGTAGGAGTGGCTTGCCGGTCATGTGACCAGGTGGGCGTGGCTTGAAAGATATCATCATTCAAGTGAACTGTAAAGTCCTTGACTTACAACCTCACCAGTGTTGCTCTCTGGGGGAACAATTAGCTTCGCATTTCCCGCACTCTCCTTCCTTGATCGTCCCCACCTCAGGCTGGATAGCTAGGCGAATGGGTGCTGCCAGAAGCATAAATGCTGCCAGCTCTGCTTCCACTCACACGTTCTGCTTGCACCTCAGGCAGGAGATGGCTGTGTGAAGCTGGAAGGGAGCCAGGCAGGAGAGAGGGAAACTTGTCCGAAGCCAGGAAGGAGGAAAGAGGAAAAAAGCAAGGAGTACAGACGCAGCAGCAGCAGGGGAAAAAATGAGAGCTGAGCCGAGACTGATAATCCAGGAAGTGACAGCTCCCGATCAGCCGGAGCTGTGTACGCATCTTCATTTCTGCCAGTGGATCTGCATTCCACCCCATCCTGCCTGCTGCCCATCCCTGGGTGCAAGTACTGTGTGATTGTTGCATTGGGGACAGCAGTCCTAAAAGGGAGGGAAGCAAAATAATAGATACTCTCCCTCTTCTTAAAGTACATTAATTCAATTTATTAAAAGAAAGAAGACAATTTCATTAGCTTTTTAGCACAAATTAACCTTTTCTCCCAAATTTATATCTTCCAAATTAAAATTGTGTTTACCAGAATGACGTAACACAGAGGGCCAATTCTAAGTAGCTCACAGGAACAAATAGGGACTCTGATTTCACCAGATGCAAAGCTACCTTAGACCTGAACTACCTGATTTCTTCCAATGCATCTGTATCGATGGTGTTTTCCATAGGAGGCCTGCAGAAAGGTACTTCAGCCAAATATGAACTTCTGTCAAGATTCCATTCATGTAAAGATTCTCAAAGCAGGAAGGCAGAGAATGTAAAAAAAGTAATGGTCCTCCATGAGTGTAATGGAATGTGTGGATGACCTCGGTGAATGAGTGGAAGAGATGCTGACCTAGAAAACAACCAGAAAGGCCCCCTGTCGTCTCCTTAGAGAAAGAACCCGAGGAAGTACACACTTTCATGGATCAAGCAGTAGCAGTCAAATGTTTTGGTGGGAAGATTGTACTTTCAAGATTCAAAGATTCTGGTCTTTCTGTACAATTAAGTAGAATTTCTTTATCTCGCTATGTGTTGTGTCTGGTTTACCTGAGTTGACTGATGTTAACCTTGCAAGTCTCCTATTGTTTTCCAAAGAGAGCAATTTCCAGGATGGATTCTGATCCTCAAAGAATACTACTGACTGATGTTCATCTACGGTATTTTGCTACAATACAAACAGCAAGTAATGACCACAAATATCAAACACAGCAATTGAGGAAAAATTTGCTTCACTCGACAGTAGCACAACAGATAGCGGCTCCACCCATGCTTCCCATGGGATCTTTCCAGAGATATTTGAAGGGGATCAGGATCCATTCCTTCCCTTGGGAATACAACTGCTAGATAAAACAAATACATATAGTATACATATTATACATATAGTAACATGTGCTCTTAAAAACCAGTCTGAGTCAATTCTCTTAGATTAGATTAGATTGATTGGATTTATATGCCGCCCCTCTCCGCAAACTCGGGGCGGCTCACAACAATAATAAAAAACAGTACATAATAATAAATCCAATGCCCACCAATCTAATTACAATTTAAAATTAAATTGATGACTCTATGACCCCACACCTTCTTAAAGTAATAATGATCTTGGTACCAAACACTGGCTGTTTTAAAAACAGGGAGCATGCTTCTACTTCTGCCTCTTCTCCATTCAGAGACAATGTACTGTCAATGGTCAGTGCCACATACTATACTGGTTTGGTTTTCAATATATGAAGATAAACCAGCATTGTATGTTAGGAGGAAATAGTGGTATTTTCATAGCAATTATGACCTCGGCTTCAATTTAGCCATATAAAATGTGCTTCTCTTGGTTGCATTCTGTTGTATTGAGCTTTGTTGCATTGCATCACGTTGCCTTACGTTGTAATGTTGGTTGTTGTTGGTGTATATATGCTGGTTAGTATGGATGCTCTTCGCTGTGTTCGAATAAGAGATCGTGTTATATTGTGTCTGCTGGGTTTTGCTGCTTGCTATTAATATGAGATAATGTACTGTACTGCTATGTGCTAAATGGTATATGTATCTGCTGTGGGCAATATACTGTGTAGAATGTACTATATTGCTGTATGCTAAGTTGTAAAGGTATATGCTGTATGCAAATAGGAGAATATACTATATTGCTGTGTGCAAAATAGGATATGTACCTGCTGTGTGCGAATAAGAGAACATATTATACTGGTGTGTGCTAATTGGTCTAATGTACATGCTGTATGCAATATTGATATGTGCTAAATGATATGGAATTGTATGTATTATGTATTATTATAGTTAGTGTGTAATATTATGGTGATATTGTATATCTTGTAAATAATACCTTTAGTGTATGTTGGTCTGTATTATTGGCTGAACAACCAACACTGCCACGTATACTTTGTTTCAAATATAGCATTTCTATCATTGGGTGTAAGCCCAGTGTGGAATGCTGACATCAATAATGCTAGAAAGATAAAACATGAGACAGATGAATAAAAATGAGCCGAGGTGGCACATTGGATAGAGTGCAGAACTGCAGGCCACTAAACCTGACTGCTAGATCTGCAGGTCAGCGGTTCAAATCTCATCACCGGCTCAAGGTTGACTCAGCCTTCCATCCTTCCGAGGTGGGTAAAATGAGGACCCGGATTGTGGGGGCAATATGCTGGCTCTGTTAAAAAGTGCTATTGCTAACATGTTTTAAGCTGCCCTGAGTCTAAGGAGAAGGATGGCATAAAAATCTAATAAATGAATGAATGAATGAATGAATGAATGAATGAATGAATGAATGAATGAATGAATCAATGAATGAATAAAGCCACAGGGAGGGGGGAGGATGACTCTACCTAACATTACTAACAATTATGGAGTTTGTGTGTAAATGGATGGATGGGGGCAGTGCTACCAATAAGAATACACAGACCCTTCCCCAAAAAGGCAAGTGTATTGTATTTATAATGTATACAATTATCCCAGTTTGGGTATTGTTCTTCCACGTAATTCTTATTTATAAATTGATTGTATTATTTACCCAGGAAAAAGGAAAGCCAATAGAACGAAGGATCATTTTACTTCTACCCCAATGGAATAGTTTTAAACTCTCCATAATGAATTGAAGAATGAATGTTCCCATGCTGATCTGGTAGTGGAACTGTAAAGAAAATCAAGTAAATTCAATCAAACTGCCTGAAATTCCAACCTTGTTCATTTCCTGGTGATACTTTTATGCCTTAGAGTGTCAATGATTCAGAGAAGGAGAAACAGGGAAGTGGGGGCAGAAGAAAAAATCTATGTCGGCTTATACCACACTCTTTATCATTAACTCTAATCCATCTGGTGGAAGTTTGGCTGCTGGCCAGTTGACAGTTAAGCATCTGATGATCTTTTATTCAATGAAGTGGGCTTTTTTATTTGGAAAATATGATTAGGGAAGCTAGCTGTTTTCTCTTTCTTCTTTGCTACTTATTTCCTCTGACTTAGTGCAGCCTTTGGCTGTTTCCTGAGCAAAACGCTGCAGTTTGACAATCTCTCCACCCCCCCCCTTCATCCTGAACAGCATGTCTCAACATTTTTTCTCAACCATCATGTAGGTCTCACAGCATTGTTGATTCCCATTCTATGTCTGCTAGGATGCAAATTGCTCCTGTTCTCTCTCTCTCTCTCTCTGTACCTCTCCCCACCTACTTCACTCTCTTCTGTTCACATATTTTCAAGGGCTTTAATCTGTGAAGGGGACCTACTTCAAAGTCCTCTGAAGCAGCTTATTTCAAAAAGAAGAGAGATAGCCAATAAAACCAAATGAGATTTTTGTCTCTGTAGTAATGAAGTATAATAATTATTTCAGGCAAATCTTACAGCATCTCTAGTCCCCTTTATGATTGGATAATTGTGTTCTTGTCAAACAGACAACAAATGGTTAAAATAGGGAGTGCCCTATCAAATCCTGTACCTGTCAACAGTGGTGTCCCTCAAGACAATGTTCTAGGACCAACACTATTCATACTTTACATCTTTGTGATTGTGTTAAAAGTAATTGCATCCTCTTTGCTGACAATGTTAAACTATTCAAAATCACCAACAATACTTCTACCCTTCAAAAAGACCTAGATGATGTATCACAATGGTCTGATAACTGGCAACTTCAAATCTCAACCAATAAATGCTCTGTCTTACACATTGGCAAAAAGAATCAGAACACAAAATACAAACTTGGAGGACACAGTCTTGTAGAGGACCCTCACTCTGTTAAGGACCTTGGAGTATCATATCTAATGACCTAAGTGTCACAGCTCATTGTAACAACACTGCCAAAAAGGTACTAACAGTTGTTAATCTAATCTTGCACAGCTTTTTCTCTGGCAATATTAAACTGCTAACCAGAGCAAACCAAACATTTGCCAGACCAATCTTTGAATACAGCTCACCCGTCTGAAAACTGCACTGCATATCAGACATTAATATAATTGAGAGAGTCCAGAAATATTTCCTCCACTTCTCTGCTCACAACAAAATACCTTATTTCACCAGACTTGAAATGTTGGGGTTAGAAAACGTAGCGCTATGTTGCCTTTGATATGATGTAAATGTAGTTCATAAAATCATCTACCACAATGTCCTAACTTCAGCTTCAACCGCAACAACACATGCATACAAAATAGATTCAAACTCAACACATACGTTTGTGTGTCAGTTGTGTTTCGAACACAAAACACAACTGCAGAAAATACGATTTCAGCAACAGAGTGATCAATGCATGGAATGCACTACCTGACTCTGTGATTTCTTCCCCAAACCCCAAAAACTTTAATCTTAGACTGTCTACAGTCGACCTCATCCCATTCCTAAGAGGTCTGTAAGTGCCGTGCATAAGTGCCTACCGTCCCTGTCCTACTGTCCTATTGTCCAAATTTACTTATACCTGCTTTGCTTTTGTTTATGTTTATACCATACCTGTTGTATCCTGTAATGGCTACCTTGTAACTCTGTAAATAGTTTGTTCCTCTTTCAGCGCTGTCTGAGCCCAAGCAGGAAGTCGCTCCTGATTGGCTCAGACGCGGCCGGCTCTGGCTTTGGCGGGAACCGCAAATATATAAAAGGAGCGGTTTCTCCAGCCAGAGTCAGTCGGTACTCGCTGAATTGTCACTTTACCTTGCTGAGCTGTCACTTATTCTCTGAGCTGAATAAAAGTACCGATTGCTCCAAACCCTGTCTCTGGGTCTACTTCACTGGCGACGAACGGACGGAAGAAACTTCGCGTGCAACATGGACAAAATCCAGATCGGCCAGGAACTCTTCGATCCCGAGAAATCGACATGGGACGAGTACATGGCCACCTTCGAGATCTTCCTCGAGGCGGCGGGAATGCAGGACGCCGAAGCCGATCGCAGACGGGCTATTTTCCTTAACTACTGCGGCGCAGAAATCCGCAGACTAGCCCAAACTCTCACCGAACCAGAACAAGCAAGAGCCACAGCGTGGGACGTCCTACAACAAAAACTGGCGAGCCACTTCAAGCCGACCAAACCAGCCATGGTTTTTCGGCATCAATTCCACATGATGGTTCAGAGGGAAACCGAGTCGATCAGCCAGTTTACAACGCGGCTGCGAACGGTACTTGCTCAATGCAAGTTTAAAGACCCGGAAGCTCGCCTCACCGACGCCCTGGTTTTCGGCATGAAAAGCAACACGGTGAGAAATAAACTCCTCATCGAAGAAGAGCCGACTCTACAAACCGTAATTAAACTGGCGCAAACCGCAGAAGCAGCCGACGCGGCGGCGAGAGAATTGAAAGAGCACGGAAGGCGAGAACTCATTGCAAAAATCGACTCCGCGTCTCCCAGCGCCGTGGAAACAGACAACCCCAGCCAACAAAGTTCCAGTGGAGACAACTGCCTCCTGGTGCAAGACCAGCCGGGACACCTGAGAGCTACTCACCCAGCCCCCTGCGCGGGCTGCCGGGGAAATCACCAGCGCCATCGATGCCCCTTCCGAGACGCTACATGCCGCCGTTGCAACCGGAGAGGCCACATCGCCATCGCATGCAGAGCAACAGCGCCAGAGGACACATTTGCCACACCGCAATACCAGCGACCTCAAAACCAGACCCCCCAAGCGCGAGAAAGGAGACCATTCCGCAACGCGGGTCAAAGGAACTACTCAACCGCTAACCGCGACTACTATAGAGGTAACTCTCAAATTTCCGTGAATAACACGGCAACCAAAAAGGGGGCTAAAATTGTTATATCACTGTTACTCAATAACCAACCTTGCTCAATGGAGCTGGATACGGGCTCTAGATATACCATCATGCCCTGGGAAAAATTTAAACTGTATATGCCTAATGTATCTAAGGCTGACCTAAATCAAACCTCTTTGGTGATTAGAGACTTTCAGGGGGGAGTAATCTCGGTCTTGGGAACAGCAAATGTACCTATCGCATTCAAGAATGTTAAATGTACCCTTCCCATGCTTATTGTAACAGGGGCCAAGCACTCTCTTCTGGGTTTAGCATGGATGGAACCACTGGGAATCGAGATTTCGGGTGTGTGTAATGTAAACTGTTATGATATGCCTAACTTTGTGAAAGAGTTCCCTGAAGTGTTCAGCCCCACACTGGGATTGTATAAGGGCCCCCCTATATCTTTCTCTATTGACCCCAAGGTCCCACCGATCAGACTAAAACCTCGCAGGGTCCCCCTGCCGCTCCTCCCCAAACTAGACATACAGCTGGACAAACTCATTAGCCAAGGTATTTTGGTCCCTGTGGAGCAGGGGCCATGGGAAACTCCCATAGTTACCCCTCTGAAGCCAGATGGCTCGTTAAGAGTTTGCACTGATTACAAATCGACCCTAAACAAGGCACTCCAACACCACCCCTACCCCATCCCGGTTGTGCAACAACTGCTACACTCCCTGGGGGAGGGGAAAAGGTTCGCAAAGATCGACCTGGCGCAGGCTTACCAGCAACTTCCGGTCGATGAACAAACAGCAAACGCTCAAACAATTGTAACGCACAGGGGGGCTTTCAAATGCACGAGGTTACAGTTTGGGGTAAGCATAGCCCCAGGAATATTCCAGAGCATTATGGAACGCCTATTGTCAGGGGTAAATGGGGCCATTCCATACTTTGATGACATCTTAATTGCAGGGGAAAACCAGGAACAAGTAAACAAAAGAATAAGGGAAGTACTTAAGAGGTTACAGGACAAAGGTTTAAGAATCAAGCCTGATAAATGTGTCTGGGGAACCAACAGTATAGAATTCCTAGGATATAAAATAGATAAGGAAGGTATCCACCCCACAACAGAGAAGCTGAGAGCAATTAGAGAAGCCCCAGAGCCACGAGATAAGAATGAGTTGCAGGCATTTTTGGGCCTCCTTAATTTTTATTCCATTTTTTTAAAGCAGAAGGCAACAGTAGCAGAGCCTCTCCATCGTTTACTCCAGAAGGAAGCCCGCTGGACATGGGGGAAAACTGAACGTGAAGCTTTTTCTCAAATAAAAAATTTATTAACCTCTAAAAGTGTAGTAGTCCAATATAGTGCTTCACTACCCATTAGGCTCACGTGCGACGCTTCGCCGTACGGCATAGGAGGAGTCCTAGCTCACGTTCTACCTAATAAGACAGAGGCCCCAATAGCATTTTTTTCTAGAACCATGACCAGCACAGAAAGGAATTATAGCCAGTTAGACAAGGAGGCTCTAGCATTAGTGGCAGGGGTAAAGAAGTTTCACAATTACATTTTTGGAAGAAGCTTTGAGCTAGTCACTGACCACAAACCCTTACTAGGCCTGCTAGCCCCCAACAAGCCCACTCCACCTTTCATGTCTCCAAGACTAATCAGATGGGCTCTTTTCCTCTCAGGGTATCAGTATGAGCTCACCCACAAGGGGGGGAAGGAAATCAATCATGCAGACGGCCTAAGCAGATGCCCCATAGCAGACTTAGTGGAAGACCCTGTTCCTTCCACAGATGTGTTAATGATAGAACTCGAGGAAAACCCACTAACCACAGCAAAAGAGGTAGCTGCACACACGCAGCAAGATCAAATCCTTAAACAAGTGGTGAACTGTGTTCTAAAGGGATGGCAAAATGATGTTGTGAAACCTGAATTGTGTGATTTTAAAAACAAAAGACTTGAATTATCGTATGTAAAAGGTTGTTTACTGTGGGGGGATAGAGTGATCATTCCCAAAAGCCTAAGGGGAAAGGTACTCAAAATGTTACATGTGGGTCATCCTGGGATTGTCAGGATGAAGAGCCTGGCAAGGGGGCATTTATGGTGGCCAGGGCTGGATGCTGATATTGAAAATTGGGTTTCAAAGTGTGATCCGTGCCAAGAGTCACGACCCAGTCCCCCCAAAACAACTCCGGCTGAGTGGGAACAGCCTGCTGGTCCTTGGTCTAGAATCCACATTGATTTTGCTGGCCCAGTGGGGTCTCAGTATTTTTTAATAGTGGTTGATGCTTTCTCCAAATGGTTGGAAATAATAGCAATGAACAACATAACCACAAGTGCCACTATCAAGGTATTGAGCAGACTGTTTGCATCCCATGGTTGCCCAGATCTCTTAGTGTCTGACAATGGGCCACAGCTAACAGCCAGGCAATTCGAATTGTTCCTAGATGGCCTAGGGGTCAGGCATGCCCTCATCTCGCCTTATTCGCCCTGGGCTAACGGATTGGCAGAACGTTACGTACGGGTGGCAAAGGAGGCATTGCGCAGATCAGGCCCTGGGGATGTGCAACAGAACTTGGACCAATTCTTACTCACCCAACACATTACCCCTAACTCGCACACACATGTAAGCCCTGCAGAGTTATTGATGGGAAGGAAGTTGAGGTCACCACTAGACAGGTTAAACCCAAGGTTCTGTGTTAATAATAACCAAATGTGTACAAAACCTGAAAGAGAAATGTATTTGGGACAAAATGTATATGTAAAAAGTTTTGATGGAAATGTAAACTGGATGAAGGGAATTATTGTTAAGCAAAATGCACCTAAGACCTATGTTGTTAAACTAGAGGATGGTCGTTTGTGGAAACGTCACATAGACCACATTCGGAAGCGAACAGAAAATCAATTGCCACAAACCGCTGACATGGACTCTCCCCCTTCAACAGACTTTAGTACGTTGCCCGAAATAAGAGACACGCAAAGAGACTTATCGGGCCAGGGGGAACCATCCAGCGACGCCGAACCATCCTCGTCCTCCGAAGCCTTCGTTGGGCCCGCCAGGCCAAGTCCGCAACACCGGGAGAACAGCGGCGAGCCATCCTCCACAGTCGGTGGCGAAGGAGAAATTGAACTGCGCAGGTCAGCGCGAGCTCCTCAGAGGCCCCACCGATTGGACGACTTTGTCACATGGCTTTCTTGATGGATGTGTCCAACTATGAGGGGAGGGGTGTTGTATCCTGTAATGGCTACCTTGTAACTCTGTAAATAGTTTGTTCCTCTTTCAGCGCTGTCTGAGCCCAAGCAGGAAGTCGCTCCTGATTGGCTCAGACGCGGCCGGCTCTGGCTTTGGCGGGAACCGCAAATATATAAAAGGAGCGGTTTCTCCAGCCAGAGTCAGTCGGTACTCGCTGAATTGTCACTTTACCTTGCTGAGCTGTCACTTATTCTCTGAGCTGAATAAAAGTACCGATTGCTCCAAACCCTGTCTCTGGGTCTACTTCAATACCTATTACCTTGTACACATTTTGACTAAATAACAAACTAACTAACTAACTAACTAACTAACTAACTAACTAACTAACTAACTAACTAACTAACTAATGCCGGAAAAGGTAATTAATATACCTATCATGCCTTTATAGACAAGTAGATTCTGAAATAAGCATTCATAATAGTATTAGGCATTATTGTGGTGCTCTCTCTCTCCTTCCCAAATGGTGCTCTCTCTCTCTCCTTCCTCTCTCTTCTTCCCTTGTCTTGCAAATTTAAGTGTACAAAGTTGATGACAGGGGCAAAGAGGAGAGGAGAGGAGAGGAAGAAAATCTAGTAGGAAGTACTAATGTTGTTATTTTAGTTTTATCCCTTAATCTGTATGAGGCAAAGTGTGAGAATTCAATATTGAAGACAGTGGCTACTCTGGAGGTGACTCTGTGAATGTTATTCCTTCTTATGTTGCACAATGATGACATTGAAGTAGGTAAGGAATAAACTTTGGTTTACTTACATTTATAGAATTAGCAAGTCTTGTACAGAAATCCCAAGCCCCAAGCATGCCTTAATGGTAACATTAAGTTACTCAAGAAATATGTGCTAAGTAGACGGGACAGAGTGTGAATAGTTGTAGTAGTGATGTATGTAATCATAAAGAATTGTTGCTTTAGTTGAGTTGAGTGCTGTTAAAAACCTTCTTCTTCATCATCACCCTTACTACCATCATCATTGTCTCGTGGTTGGCAGTATCCATTCTTGTGCAGATGGGCTAATTTATTTACATTTGTAGAATTACCAAGTCTTGTACAGAAATCCCAAGCCCCCAGCATGCCTTGGAAACAGTAAATAAAAATCACAACTCATCTAGCCAATGTCTATTGCATTGTCTGCAAACTTCAGAACTTTAGCAGAGGGCTCCCTTGAGGTGCAGTCATTGGTATAGAAAGAAAAAAACAACAGAGAATTCACACAGCCCTGAGGAGCACCTGTGCTAATTGCCAAGTATTAGATATAATTTTCCCTGGCCTCACTGGTTGCTTCCTGTCTGTCAAAAGCCTATCTACCTATATTAATCTAGGGTTAACCCTTTGACAGACATTTTGTCTTAGAAAATAATTAGCATCAAGTTCTTCCCAAGGCTATAGAATGTCAAAATGCATTGGTGTAATATATGTGCAGATCCAAACAATGAGGCTTTTGGTGATTGACAGATGGAAATTTTGTCAATGCACAAATTTTTCTAAGTGCTGTCCAAGATTTTTTGATATGGTACACATTGTAACCATAACTACTGGGGCCACCATTTGCACATCTTGACACTTTGTGATTGCCTCAATTTCTTTGTCTTTCATTCTATTGTCCCCTGGCATTGCCACATCAATTATCCACAATTTCTTCTATCTATTGTTAAATCTGCTGTGGCATGAGTCAACACTTTATTGTAAATATTTCTGATTTATATTCCAAAATTTCACAATATTTTAACCTGCTCATTTAAATTACTTTTTCAACCATGAGTTCCCACCAGTGTTTCATTTTTGGCACATGATAATTTTTACAGAGGTCCATCTGAATCATTTTGGTGATTGAGTCATTGTCTATAATCAGTTTGTGCAATCTTTTTGGCAAGCTGGGTATATGATGTTTTTTCTTCTTTGCACAGTCTGTATTTTGAATCATTAGGTGATTTTTCAACTCTGTTCTTGACTTCTTTAGTTCAAATAGCTTGATCTGAAGCAGCCAAAATCAAGCCTTCAGTTCCTTTCTTCTTCTTTTAATTGTTGTATTAAAATTTTAAGCCATTGCCAGATTTCCACTGGCTACACAGAGACTGATGTGTTAGGTGAACAGATACTTATCAAGTTTCTTCTGTTGGCTCCCAGAACCCATTCGAGTCAATGCCTCTTTTGTCATATGCACCATTCATTCAACCTGCCCATTACTTGCGAGGTGAAATGGTGCAACAAGGGCATGACATATTCCTCAGTTTACTAGGAATACCTCAAATGCTGTTACCATAAATTGCGGCTCATTGTCTGATACCAACACATCTAGCAACTTATATGTTGCAAACATTTTGTTTAATACCCTAACAATGGTGTGTGTCATAGTTGACCTCATTATGTCCACCTCCACCCATTTAGAATACACATCGACAACAATTAAGAAGGACATTCCCTTTATTGGCCCCGCAAAATAAAGATGTATTCTAGACAAGGGGCCTTTTGGTGTTTCCCACTCCCATGGTGGTGCTGCAGGAGGTGCTGGTCTTGATTCCTGGTATGCTTGACATGCCATCCTCTCCACAATATCTCTATCTATATTTGGCAACAACAGATAACTATGAGCCAACACCTTCATTCTTATGATTCTGGGGTGGCCTTCATGCAGAGTCTCTAATAGTGATCTCCTTAGCTTTGAGGTTATCATTACTCGATTCCCCCACAATAGGCAATCTTTCTGCACTGAAAGTTCATATTTCCTTCCCAGAATGCATGACATTCAAGCTAGCTTTAAGTAAGATACAAATGACTAAACTCAAATTATTAAATTATTTTGGACACAAAGATATAGCACTGTTAAAAAGTCTACAACTCTGGGAAAAGTGGAAGGATGAGGAGAATACGTGAATAAGTATAAGTGAATTCGATTATGAATGGTGATAGTGTACCATTGGAAAACCTGAAGGTCCAAATGAAGACAGATCATCTGATAAAAGGAATGGCTAAAGAATTACTGAGGAAAGTAATTGCTAAAAATGACATTGATGATAACCACATTATCATCAGCATCATGGTCTTCAATCACAATGCAAAAGAATTCATTCTTTAAAATTTGCATTATTATTTTTTGCCCACGCTATGGATATTGAAATACTTTAAATATATGCAAAGGAAATTAAAGCAGTGCCCAGGCAACAGAACATGTAATGGATTTACCTTCTTAAAATTTGTTAATTGTTATAATAATTCCTACTAAATTTACTCATCATGCTATATCCCTCAAATCCTTTACTGCATGTGGAGAAGATATAGAAATAGATAAAACTGTATAACTGTTCAAAGCAGCAAAGAAAAATCAGACACAACACTCACACACTCTAATCTATATTTGCTAATGAAATTGGTTTTTGATGCCTCACAATATAGCACTGGTGTGATTGTGTCTCAAGCCATGAAAGGCAGCAGTGAAAGCCTGATAACATTTGCATCATTCTCACTCCCAGCTGCAGAGGAAAATTATACATAAATAGACAGGGAAGCATTGAATTTGGTTTGGGGAATTAAATATTTCAACCAGTACTTGTACAAAAGGGAACTTGTCCACATCACCAATCATCAGCCAACACTGTCAATCCTCAGTCTCAAAAGGAAACAGAATCAAAATAAAGTTCAAGATACATAAATATGTAAGCATAAATAGATGGTCTTGGTTACTACTGTAAGCTAATTAATCTGACATCTTCACATCAAAATGGAGTTATGTTTCATACGTTTTCTGTCCGCAGAGATTGAAAGTGAGATCATTGAAAGAGAAATTAGTAGACACCCAACATTTTGAAGCCTATATAGCAACATGGCTGGAAAATCTATCTGTGGAGTTTTGTAAGCAAAAATAATTTAAACTAATCAATAATTGCATTCCGTGGGTGCAAGTGTCATTATTCTGTCCAGACTGATAGGTGATCTGATGGAGAAGTTTTTATGTTCTGCAAGTAGTAAAGATGAAGGCATTGGCTCATTATTTGATGGTTGAAAATAGAACAACAAATCAGTTTAAAACACAGCACCATTTCTTCCATATGAAAAGAATTGTGCAGATCTAGCAGGACTATTTATGGAGCAAATGTTTTTATTTGTGGTGGATACACCTTCAAAGTAGCCACAGGAATTTTTAATGATTTCAACTATAGGTATATAGTCAGTACTGATTTGTACACAATATATGGGGAAAATATAAATTTAATCAAAAGCCTGTGAATTTGTTTGGATATTGTAACACAGACCAAACAGCAACCCATGAAATGCCAGTGAGGTTTTTCTAATGTTGCATCTTACTTCAAATGTGGATATTCTCAAACTTGAATTGAATATATTCATTCCGTATCTTCATCTTTTTCTGGCAAAAAAACAACCCACCCACCCAAAATTAAGCAACTGCAAATGTTTTGCTATTTCCCTATTACAGCCTATGGACAAACTGAATTACAGAGCAGTTCATATCCAAACAATTTGTCTTCAAATCTTGAATCAAAAGCTTAAACTGAAATTCACTTATTCCTGTCTCCAATAGCCTAATTTGAATTGATCCACGAAACTGAATTTGTGTTTGGATACTTTGAAATTATGACTAGCTAATTTGTTTAGTGGACTAATATATTATGTAGATACTATAAAATGAAATAAAGTTTTTTCCTAATGTCTTGAATATTTTTTCCTATTTTTCTAGTTTATTATTAGTGTTCTTTTGGGTATTTTTGGATTTCTTCCTCTCATGATTTTAAATTATTTGACTGTAGTGAGGAAGCTCATGTTGTCATATGTTTATATTCTTCAGAATCATGACCTATGCATAGTACATAAAATCATCTGCTACAACGTCCTTCCTGTCAATGACTATTTCAGCTTCAACCATAACAACACACAAGCACACAGCAGATACAAACTTAAAGTAAACCGTTCCAAACGGGACTGCAGGAAATACGACTTTAGTAACTGAGTAGTTAATGCATGTAATTCACTACCTGACTCTGTAGTATCATCACCTAACCCCCCAAAACTTTACTCTTAGACTATCCACTGTTGACCTCACCCGATTCCTAAGAGGTCAGTGAGGGGCGTGCATAAGTGCACCAGCATGTCTACCACCCCCTGCCCTAATAATAATAATAATAATAATAATAATAATAATAATAATAATAATAATAATAATAATAATTTATTAGATTTGTATGCCGCCCCTCTCCGAAGACTCTCTCTTATTAGTATCTTGTATGTAAACATTGTTATATCTTTGTATACTACCAATACGCACTTGATTAGATAGATAGATAGATAGATAGATAGATAGATAGATAGATAGATAGATAGATAGATAGATAGATAGATAGGCAGGCAGGCAGGCAGGCAGGCAGGCAGGCAGGCAGGCAGGCAGGCAGGCAGGCAGGCAGGCAGGCAGGCAGGCTAAGTAATAACAAGTTCACCTATCTCCCATTAATACAAAGTTAAATTCTTGATTATTTATCTAGATCTGTAAATTATAAATATCACATTTTTATTCTTGAATCAAAATGGTTTATTTTAAATTGCAGGGTTAGTTGATTTATCTTTATTTATGGCTAAGAAAAATTGGAACAAGAATTTGATTTCCCAATTGATTTCCAAAAGAATCCTGATTTTTTTAATATATACTTACAATTCTCTAATTGGCATAATCAAATGAGGCTTCCACATCTTTCTTTGCAAGATGGTGCTACAGTCCAGGAAACTTTGCTTATAGTTCCTATTCAGTTTAAATGCTCTTTGTTCTAGGCCATCCTGTTACTATTCATTGGATTTCTCTCATTAATTCTTCTTCCTTCTCAGGAAGTGATTAGAACTTCCCAGATTAGTGATGGTTTGCTTTTGCCTGTGAAGCATAGAAGTCAGTTTACTTTCGCTGGCAATGATATGGCAAGACTATTTGTGTCCCTTACATGCTATTCAGATTGTGTCAAAGTCTGCAAATTGTATCTGTTTTTTCTATCTTTATTTACTATGAAGTTTTGGATCCTTTTGAAAACTAAACATTAATATTCAGGTCAAGACTCACTTCTAAATTTGGATACAACCACTACCAACCACTATCAACAACAGATCATAGGGGATTATGAACACCACCATTTCAGAGTGTGGTAGGAAGAAAATGTTCATTCATGTGTAAATGAAAAACTAATAAACCTTGGACTGCAACTTTTTGGTTGGATGGCAAGCTCTGAAAAAGATGAGATATTATTGTCATTCACGAATCTTTTGCTAGAGAGGGAAAATGTATCACTGCATGAAATCCTTTAGATGCAAATAGCATAGGTGGCAAAAGTCTCATGGTTGATTCTTGTTTATGGCTGCCTAGAAGGATTAAGGGGAGAATGTAAGAATGAACACAATGTCACCTCTTCTCCTATGCAGGCATTTCCACTGTTGAACATGAACATTAACACGGGAATTTATTCTACATATCGGTAGAATACCATACAGGGAGCATATGCAGAATACAAAACCTATGCCAGACCCATTCTCGAATACAGCTCATCTGTCTGGAACCCACACCACATCTCAGACATCAACACTCTCGAAAACGTCCAAAGGTATTTCACCAGAAGAGCCCTTCACTCCTCCACTCGAAACAGAATACCTTACGAAAATAGACTAACTATCCTGGATCTTGAAAGCTTAGAACTGCGGCGCCTAAAACACGATTTAAGTATTGCCCACAAGATCATATGCTGCAACGTCCTTCCGGTCAATGACTACTTCAGCTTCAACAGCAACAACATAAGAGCACACAACAGATTCAAACTTAATATTAACCGCTCCAAACTTGACTGTAAAAAATACGACTTTAACAATCGAGTTGTCAAAGTGTGGAACTCATTGCCGGACTCAGTGGTGTCAGCCCCCAGCCCCCAACATTTCTCCCTTAGATTCTCCACGATTGACCTCTCCAGGTTCCTAAGAGGCCAGTAAGGGGCGTACATAAGTGCACTGATGTGCCTACCGTCCCCTGTCCAATTGTCTTTTCTTATCTCATATATCATATATTTTCTCTCCTTTCTCTTTCATATGTATTGTATATTGGACAAAGAATAAATAAATAAAATAAATAAAAAATTCAATACTACAATAGTTTGCATCAGATGCGAAATAAGCACACGGACCACAAAACTGGGTTTTATGGGTCACTTTATTTATTTAAATCTGGATCTGCAGAGGAAGTCTCTTCCAAGCATCCTTGGGCAACTAAGGGTGAAAGCTCCTTGCCGAGCAAGGGAAGGTCATCCTTGACCTTGACCTTGAACTTGACCTTGGCCTTCCCTTGCCCTCTGCCATGCCCAAGGTGTGTGGGAAGGCTCACCCCCATTTGCGGGCTTGCAGTGAGTGAGCCCCTAGAGCAGTGATGGGCAACCTTTTGAGCTTGGTGTGTCAAAATTCACCAAAAAACCGAGCATAATTTGGGTGGTGTGTCACCTTGAGAAAAACACACACACTCTCTCTCTCACTCTCTTCCTTCCTCTCTCATCTCTCTTTCTTTCTCTCTCTCTCTATCTTTCCCCCTCTTGCTCTCCCTCTCCTTTTCTCACTTTCCCTCTCTTGTTTTCTTTCTCTCTCTCTCTTGCTTTCTCTCTCACACTCTTTCTCTTGTTTTCTTTCTCTCACTCTTTCTCTCTCTCGTTCTCTCTCTCTTGCTATCTCTTTCTTCCCCCCCTCTCTCTTTCTCACTTTCTCTCTATCTTGCTCTGTCGCTCTCACTCTCTTTCGTTCTCCGGAGGCTGGCGAAAGTGATTTTCAGTGTCGGGCGTGCGGGCCAGCGCGCGCTCTCCCCATCGCCCTGCTAGCCTGCCCAGAACATTCAAAGTAAGAGCGAAGGTTTTTCTTACTTTGAATGTTCCTGGCGGGCTGGCAGGGCGATGGGGAGAGCGTGTGCCCAGCGTGCCCGACACTGAAAATCGCCTTCGCTGGCCCCCGCTGTGAGAATGCCTGCCGCGCCTCTCTTGCAGCGGAGGAGAAAGAGAGGCGAAGCGGGCGGGCGGGCAGGGGGCAGCGGTGAGTAGCCAGGGGCGCGAGGGGGCTAGAGGCGTGGGGGGCGGGGTTGGTTCGTGTGCGCCCTTGGAAAAGGGTGCACGGGCGGGCGGCATTTTGGGGTGCGCTGGCACAGGCGTGCGCAGGCTACAGCGAATGGTGCGGCACAATGACAGCTGCAGGTGCCAGGGGGCCGGCACATGGTGGCGGGCCAAAACCGGGGCGGGCGGGGCCCCCCCAATTTTCAGTTTGGCCGGGCCTCTGACGCCAGTCCCGGTAGTACCAGCCTATCGGCGGCCCTGCTGTACCTGCTTGCAGTCAGTGGGAAATTGGAAAGCGGGGAGATTTGCATCTTGGCCACTCCCTAAAGCTCCCCTTTTCTCGGCGGCCGCGTGTCACCGAAAATGGCTACGCGTGTCAGTGCTGACACGCGTGTCATAGGTTCGCCATCACTGCCCTAGAGCAACCCCCCCAACACTCAGACAGATTTTGCCCAGAGCTTCTGGGGAGGGGGAACCCATGACCTTCCAAAAGGTTTTCTAAAGGAGATCACACAGTTGCTGCTAGCCCCTTTTTCTGCCCCATACTGTCATCTCAGTGACCAAGGGAATTCGAACCAACTAACCCCTTCCTGAGAGCAACTAACACTAAGCACCCCGTTACCTCTCCTATTCCCTGACCCAGTGTGGAGTAGGCAAAAAAACAGCCATAACCTAAATTCCTACTCAGCCCCCGAAGGCGACCAGCAATCACACTAAGACCATGGGGAGGGCGGGTGGCTGCCTGCAATGGAGGCCGACGAGTCAAAAACTGGAAAGGGCGGAGAGCAGCAACCCACCACGTTTATGTGGGGGCTCTCTGCCTAGCCCCCCAGAATACCTAGCACTATGTGCAAGGCATCATGGGCAATCATGCATGTTATCACTTTAAAGGCGATGGTAACCAAGTGCATCTGCCCCCAGCCACAAATGTTGGCCAGCCTTAAGCGGCCAGCCTTTCACTTGTCCTCAGTAGGTGAAGCTGTAACAGATTGTATAAGAGAGAGGAAGCAGAATTAATTGACTTAAATTCTCCTGATCATATGAATTAATTATGTTTTTCTGAATGGCTTTGCTGGCATTTTAGTTCAGGGATGTGAAATGTGTGACCTTCCAAATTTTGTCCAGTTATAAGACCTAATTGTTCCAATTTCAGCAATATTGAATAGTCTACTGATACATTTGTATACTTCAATATCTGGTAGACTGTACAGTGGTCCCTCGATTTTCGCGGGTTCGAACTTTGCAAAACGGCTATACCACGGTTTTTAAAAAATATTAATTAAAAAATACTTTGCTGTTTTTCCCTATACCACGGTTTTTCCCACCCGATGACGTCATACGTCATCGCCAAACTTTCATCCGCCTTTAATAATTTTTTAAAAATAAACTTTAATAAATAAACATGGTGAGTAATAATCTAAATGGTTGCTAAGGGAATGAGAAATTGCAGTTTAGGGGTTTAAAGTGTTAAGGGAAGGCTTGTAATACTGTTCATAGCCAAAAATAGTGTATTTACTTCCGCATCTCTACTTTGCATCTCGACTTTCGTGGGCGGTCTCGGAACGCATCCCCCGTGAAAATCAAGGGAATACTGTAATTGTAAAAATCCAGAAAACTGTAATAGAACTGTGTATTCTTAGGGCAGGGGTGTCAAACTGGTGGCCCAAGGTCTGGAGGCTCATGTGCAGGCCAAGCCCATCAGAAGTCAGCGAAGGAGGGAAAATTGGAAAAGGTCATGTGATGACAACATGATGCCTCAAGTTTGATGCCAGGAGATACAACATTGGAATACAGTGGTCCCTCGATCATCGCAAGGGTTCCGTTCCAGGACCCCTCGCGATGATCGATTTTTCGCGAAGTAGCGGTGCGGAAGTAAAAACACCATCTGCGCATGCGCAGATGGTGTTTTTACTTCCACCGCCGCCCGCCCTTCGCCCGCCCACCCCGTTGCTCGCGCCTGGGGTTTCCCCACGCGCGTGCTGCCCGCCCGCCCACGCCGTTGCTGGGGCCGCTTCCCAGCTGGGAAGCGGAGCTGGGATGTCCCCAAGCGTGCGCGCGTTGCTGGGGCGGCTTCCCAGCTGGGAAGCAGAGCTGGGGTTTCCCCAAGCGCGCGCGCACCGCCCGCCTGCCCACCCCGTTGCTGGGGCCGCTTCCCAGCTGGGAAGCGGAGCTGGGATGTCCCCAAGCGCACGCGCGTTGCTGGAGCGGCTTCCCAGCTGGGAAGCGGAGCTGGGGTTTCCCCAAGCGTGCGCGCACCGCCCGCCCGCCCACCCCGTTGCTGGGGCCGCTTCCCAGCTGGGAAGCGGAGCTGGGATGTCCCCAAGCACGCGCGCGTTGCTGGGGCGGCTTCCCAGCTGGGAAGCGGAGCTGGGGTTTCCCCAAGCGCGCGCGCACCGTCCGCCCGCCACGCCGTTGCTGGGGCCGCTTCCCAGCTGGGAAGCGGAGCTGGGGTGTCCCCGCTCGTGCCGCCCGCCCGCCCACGCCGTTGCTCGCGCTGCCGCTGGGGTCTTACCGGGGCAAGAGGGGGAAGACCCAGGGAAGCCGCCCAGTAGCTTATCTGCCCGGCGGGAAACTCCACCATCTACGCATGCGTGGCCATGCGTAGAAAAAAAGGCACGCATGCGCAGATGGTGTTGTTTACTTCCGGGTTGAAAACTCACGATATAGCGTTTCGCAATACTCGAGATTGCGAAACTCGAGGGATCACTGTACTTCACATGAAGAAAAATTATAACTTGATTTATGGTTCAATGTTGTAGGCAGAGCATGTTCTGCTTAAAGTATAACTGTATCTAGTCCAAAGTGACATTTGGGGACTCTAAAACATAGGTCTTTCTGGTTTCTCAACCTATCACATGTTGATGAGTACTATACAACTTAGTTACTACAGGGGTCCTTCATAGTTTCTGAGCTTGTTTGTTTTCTTGCATTACTCAAGCTAGGTAATGTCATCAGTGCTAGTGATTTCATTAGCGACTTCATTTTTTATTTATTTTATTTATTTTTGTCAAGTACATATTGGTAGTACAGTGTTCCCTCGCTTTTCACGGGGGATGCGTTCCGAGACCGCCCGTGAAAGTTGAATTTCCGCGAAGTAGAGATGTGGAAGTAAATACAATATTTTTGGCTATGAACAATATCACAAGCCTTCCCTTAACCCTTTAAACCCCTAAATTACCATTTCCCATTCCCTTAGCAACCATTCAGATTATTACTCACCATGTTTATTTATTAAAGTTTATTAAAAAAAATATTTATTAAAGGCAGACGAAAGTTTGGCGATGACATATGACGTCATCGGGTGGGAAAAACCGTGGTATAGGGAAAAAAACCCACAAAATATTTTTTAATTAATATTTTTGAAAAACCGTGGTATAGACTTTCTGCGAAGTTGGAACCCGCGAAAATCGAGGGAACACTGTATACAAAGATATAACAATGTTTATATACATTATATTGGTACTAATAATAGAGAAACATTAGGACATTAGGTGCAGTTATGCACTGCAGGCCTACCGTCCTTTAAACTGTTTTGATTTGGGCAAATATTATAAAAATTGTCATCTTTGTTTCAAATTTAGCAGTTGTGATATGCTTTGTGTGTGTCTGTACAAATTCATTTATAAATATGTGTGTGTGTGTGTGTGTACACACACCTATACATCTACAAATGAATTTAAATATTTTGCAATTACAACAAATATCATTACTATCATCAATGATATAACATTTGATCTGCACATATGAATTACAGATGGTCTGTAATTAATAGTCTCTCTGGGACTGTTTTCATCCTCCACAATTTTACTTCTCTTATATGTGGGTTTTAATTATGTATGCTCATTGTTTACTAATGTTTTGTATTAACAGGTACCACCCCAGCAGAATCCCCTTGCCTACCTCAATCTTGCTATGAAAGGACCACCTGTAGGGCAAAATGTTAGCTTGGTATCCATGGTCCATTCATTCCTTGGCCACTCTGATGAGCCTGCCAATTAGTGCCAACTGTGGTGGTAGATTCTCTGATTTGGACACATGTTCATTGGAAAGAAGACTGAGATACTCGATTCATTTCACATAGCACACAATGAGTTCTTTGCTTTACGCTGTACAAGTGAGGATTGTCGAAAGCTTTCTTCACTGTTAGCCTCTGTACGCTTGCTGAGTGTAAATAAAAGGGAAATTGGTGTTATTGCAAAGACAAATTAGCACCAGAACTGAGCTGTATTTTTAAAAATGTGCTGCTAATTGTGTCCAATTTATGCTGCAAGTCTCGCTCAAATGCAAAAGCACAAAACCAGTGGAAGGTGCCAAAGCAAGCTTGCACTTTTTTTTTCTTAGCAAATTATCTATGTAGTTTCACACTACAGTAAGTGCCAAAGGGTTGCAATGAGAGCTTTATCTTGGGTAATCAAATTAGCACTGCATGTTAGTAAATGGAGTTTAATTTACAATGGTTTAGCTTTCTTGCAGACTACAGTACTTGGGCTGTCCAGAAGCAGCATTTCAAGATTTCTCTTTTTACTTTAAAAAAAAATGCTGTGACTTTTTTTCTTTAAATTTGAATAAACATAAATCTGCTGAAATGAAAGAAAGAAATAGATTTTTTAACTGTATGCCATTTTGACAGAAGCCTGGATTAAATTTTGTAGATGTGTCTAAATCTTTTAAGCCAAACCTAAATTTAACAGCCAGGTAGTTATTTTAAAAACTCTGATATATTGAACCTTTTACTCAGTGAGTTCTTTCCTGTTCTTTATCTTTTACTTTTCAATAATTGTTCACCTCCAAAATTAATTAGTGCCTCCAAGATCCATTCAAAGCAATGAGAGTTTTGCATGTATGTGTATGTAGATTGCATCCTTTGTAGTAACTTGGTTTGAATAGTTGTCCTAATTTGAGTGACAATGGATTAATAAGGACAATTAAACCCTGAATGAGATAAATGTCTTTCAAGAATGCCTATAATAAAATAGTCATCTCTCTACCAGGCAGAAGTGAAATTTCACATTAAATATAAGGAAGCAATATGTATACGATGAGTTGTTTATCTATAATCATTCTCAGCATTTTATATGCAGATTTATTTTTCTGGAATTACTGTGATCAGAACTATGCCATATCCTTTATGACTTCCCTAATTTGCTAATTGATATCAATGATGTGTTCCATAGTAATATCCCTAGGTAAAGAATACTTTTTTTCAGAAATGGCTGGGTATACAGGCATACAGAACATTTGTTTACACACCAATATGCAAACTTATTTCTATTTGGAACTGCTAACTCTCCTATGGTAGGATAGAAATGCACATAATTGCATTGCTAAAATAGCAAATAAGCATTTTGTTGCTTATACCTGTATATGCATTAAAATATGCATGCTGTAGAAAAGCAACAACTCATTTCATAGAAAAGTACAAATAATTTCTACAATAAATTATTGCAGATATAATCTTAGAACAGCTCTTGAATTTACATGATATTTGCTAACAAATGCTTTTTAGAGAATTATATAGCTTCTTATTAAATTAGCATCTTTTTATTCAATCAAAAGGCTTTTACCTAATCTAACTTTATTTCAGACTCCTTTTTTAAAACTATTGCTATTATTATTTTCTCTTATGTGACTAAAAGTAGCCGTATGGGGCATTTGCAATTTACAGATGGTCCTTTATTTATAATCATAATTGAGTGCAATATCCCCATTGCTAAGCAAGACAGTTGTTAAGTGAATTTTCCCACATTTTGTGAGCTTTATTGCCACAATTGTTAAGTGAATCACTACAGTTATTAAGTTAAGTAATATTATTGGGAAGTGAATCTGGCTTCCCTACTGACTTTGCTTGTTAGAAGGTTGCAAAAATGGATCACATATGTATATTTTCTTCTATGTACACTTGTGTGTCCAATCACACTTGGCCAATAAAGAATTCTATCACATGACCCCAAGACACTGCAGCTGTCATAAATATATACCAGTTGCCTAGCATTTGGATTTTGATTACATTATGGGGATGCTGCTTAATGGTAGTTAAGTGTGAAAAAAAGTCATAAGTCACTTTTTTCAGTGCTGTTGTAGCTTCAAGTTGTTACCAATGAATGGTCGTTAAATCAAAGACTACCTGTATCAAGATAACGGGGATCCTCAGGCCGGACCACTACGGTATTCGAAAAAAATCACATGTACTCAAAAGGCCATATTTGTACTTCTTATATATTGGGAGGCGGCCGTTGTGGTGAAGGAGGAAGCCGGAGGAGCGTTGTGGGGGCCAGCGAGCTATGGCGAGGCTTACGGAGGGAGAAGGAAATTGTCCCTGTGGAGGAAGAAGCTGAGGAGAACATCGTGGAGGCTGCTGGCTTGTGACGAGGTTTGCGGAGACTGTGTGGTGGCTGTATGGCTGTGCGGCATTACTGAAGGACTGGGGAATTGGAGATGTCGCCCGACAACTACAGAGATGCGGGAAGGAGGCTGGGGTGAACATTGAGAACTGATCACCACTGTTGAGACAGAAGGGCCAAGATCGGTGGCTGAAGCATAGAGAGAGGTCTAGAAGCCTGCCTCAGAGACTTTGGAAGACAGAATTTATATACTTAGGACTTTGAACTGTGCCAAACCGAACACTTAACGTTTTTTGAGTTCACCTTTGAGAACTGGTGCTACATACTTCTGACTTGTTGATTAATGAATTTTAATCTATCTCCTATTTTCTTAACCTTTTTAATAATTAACTTTTAGATTTTTAGTATTAATATTAATATTATTTTAACTTTCTTTTTAATTAAATTATTGGGGGGGGGTTCTTAAATTGATGGATAATTGGGGTGGGTTTAATAATATGTATGGAATGAGTGAGTGATATGGATGGGATCGGTGGGGTGGGTGGGATTATGTTATGGATGGGGTAAATGGGAATGGTATGAATGATTTACTTGGCCCACCTGATGAGAGAGAGGCGGGATGGGAGGAGGCACTGATCTCTGGGGTGGCAGAGGGTCGGAATATTCCAGTGCTGCTGAGGAGAGTCAGATATGGTGGGAGCCACAGAGCTAGCCGTTCCAGGGGAATGAGAGATCGCTGCTTAATAATGATCCCTCGTTCCGGCTCTGTGAGCTCAACCCAGGGTACTGGTGACATGTGTAACTCTGGCCTTGGGCTCAGACTACTGCTACTCAATGCCAGGTCGGTGGTAAATAAAGCTCTCCTCATCCGGGACTTGAGTTCCTCTCTCTGAAATTTTCCCAGCCGGGTTTCAGGTATGGCATCAGCCTTGACCCCAGGGAAGGGGGGAGGAGTGGCTATTATAGCCAGGGACAGCCTTTGCCTGCGTAGACTCATTGCTCCAGAGATTGCGGGCTGTGAGTCCCACCTAGTGAAGTTGGACTTAGGGGTTCAGGTGGCTTGTTGCTCATGTACCTGCCTCCCAGCTGCATGTCAACAGCCCTGCCTGTGCTACTCAAGGAGGTAGCTGGGCTGGTGGTAAGATTCCCCAGACTTATTGTCTTGGGGGACTTTAACCTAACACGTTTTTCGCTGATAAAATCACTCGGATCCGGGAGGACCTCAACGAGTCAGTTGAGGTGACTGGGGCCCGTACTTGTCCACCTGTCTGGGAAGAGTTTGATCTGGTGACACCTGATGAAGTGGACAAGGCCATTGGAGCTGTGAGTTCCGCCACCTGCTTACTGGATCCATGTCCCTCCTGGCTGGTCTCGGCCAGCAGGGAGGTGACATGGAGCTGAGTCCAGGAGATTGTCAATGCTTCTTTGGGGAGGGGGTCCTTTCCAGATCCCTACAAGGAGGAACTTGTGTGCCCACTCCTCAAGAAGCCTTCCCTGGACCCAGCCATTCTTAACAACTATCAGCCAGTCTCCAACCTTCCCTTTTTAGGGAAGGTTGTTGAGAAGGTGGTGCTGCTCCAACTCCAGTGGTCATTGGAAGAAGCTGATTATCTAGGCCCTCAACAGTCAGGATTCAGGCCCGGATACAGCATGGAAACTGCTTTGGTCACGTTGATGGATGATCTCTGGTGGGCCTGGGGTTTATCCTCTATCCTGGTGCTTCTTGACCTCTCAGTGGCTTTCAGTACCATCCAATGATTCACTTAACAACTGTCTTGCTTATTAATATAAAATTTGGGCTCAATTGTGGTCATAAGTCGAGGACTACCTGTATACAAACTTACAGTACTAGGCTAACAGCAAGATGATCAGCAAAACTCAGTAACTGGTTTGACTTTCAATACCTATGACTTTAGCTGCAATAGTGTGTACCTGCATAACGTAACACAACAGCATAGCGTATTCCAACATGGAGTCCAAATATGCAGCACTATGAGCAAAACTATTTGAGCATTGTCACCAACCACAGCTCATTGAGACGCAACACATTAATCTTTTATCTTTATCTCCCTAAAACTCATAGGTAAGAAAGCGAGGACAAATAAAGGGAAATATTTCTTTACCCAGAGGGTCATTGGTTTATGAAATTCACTTCCAGAAGAGGCTGTGACAGCTGTCAGCTTTGATAGCTTCAAGGCAGGATTAGACAGATTCATGGTAGCCAGTACATGGCGGTTATTGAAAAGGGTGTCCAAGTGCCGCCTCTATGTTGGTTGAGGCAGGCAGGATTCCCTTGAGTACCATTTGTTGAGGGTCAAGGGAAAGGGAGGGTTTTGCCTTCTCTTTCTGCTCAAGATCCCCATGTACAATTGGTGGGCCACTGTGTGACACAGAATGCTGGACTTGATAGGCTTTGGTCTCATTCAGCATGGCTCTTGTTATGTTCTTATGTTCTTTTGATCATATAACTGAAATTTTGAAGCAAAATGGCTCATTTGGTGCAAGATTGCTTTTCTCATTTTTCACCCTGTTTGAGACAAGGAATGGTGACTGAGGATTCTCTATGGATACAAGTACAGTGGGGTAATGGAGAAAGTGATGTGACATATATGAGCTGCTAATAACCTCATTGTTCATTATGTGGTGATTGGCATATACCAGCTAATCTTTTTGTTGTCAGGTGTTGAAAGAGCGCATGCTCACTATAACATGTGCTGGCACCCATAATGCAATGCACATGCAACACACATGCTGTATGCCCCACCCCAGTGCATGTGTGTTTGACCACTTGCTCTCTCCCAGTGCATGCACATCTGACCCACCCCTGCCCCTGTGTGCGCACTCTCTTGTCCCCCTCTGAAGGGCCTCTGGAGCCCAGGGGAAGATGTTTTCACCCTCAGGAACGTTTGAGGAGTGATGGTGAACCTTTTCTTCCCTCAGGTGCCAAAAGCATATGGGTGCGCATGATATCGAATACACACAAGTGTGCACCCTCATAATTCTATGCCTGGAGAGGACAATAATGTCCTCCCTTGCCTTTCTGGATACCTTCTGGAGGTCAGAAATGGTCTATTTCCAGACTTCCAGTGGGCTCAGTAGGCTTCCCTGGAACCGCCCCCTAGGAGGCCTCCTGGAAGCTGAAAACAAACTCCCAGAGCCTCTGCATGAGCTGGCCTGCACATGTGCATTGGAGCTAAGCTAGGGCAACAGCTCATGTGCCAGCAGATATGGCTCCATGTGTCACCTATAGCACTCATGTCATAGGTTTGCCATCACTGCTCTAAAAGCCTGGGGATGCGCTCCAACCTCCGTGCATGTGGGGAAGATACCCAAAAAACAGCTGCCTGGCAGGAGGCATGCACACATGTGAAGTGGAGCTGAGCTTGATGATGGCTCACCGGCCTGTAGAGGGGACTCTGCGTGCTACCTGTGGCACACATGCCATAGGTTCACCATCATGAGAATATGGCATGCAGTGGTATTTCAATAGATTTAGATTTAATTGGATTTGTATGCCGCCCTTCTCCGAGGACTCAGGACGGCTCACAGCATGTACAGAAAAACAAGAAACAATAATAACAATCCAGTTTAATACATTAAAAAAAACAATCTTAAAATTCTAATTAAATAACTATCAATATCATTCATTCAAAAGTCAAACTGTTAGAATAGAGAGGCATTGTAAAGTGGCAAGATGGAAGACATAACCATGCCATAAAAGCTGTGGCCCTTCTCCTCTCCTCCCTTCCATGTGTCCATATCCATGTTTTCTTGTAGTATCTAAAGGCTTATTAATTGCTGCCAGTTAACGGCAAATCGAATAAGAGCTGTGATGGCACAGTGGTTAGGATGTAGTACTGCAGGCTACTTCTGCTGACTGACAGCTGCCAGCAATTTGGCAGTTCGAATCTCACCAGACTCAAAATTGACTCAGTCATCCATCCTTCTGAAGTTGATAAAAAGAAGACCGAGATTGGGGGCAATATGCTGTCTCTGCAAACCACTTAGAGAGGGCTGTAAAGTGCTGTGAAGCTGTATGTAAGTCAAAGTGCTATTGCTAATGTGTTCCAGAAATCCTGAGAGAGACAAAACACCCATTCCAGAAGCAGAAGTACAATAAGAACAACCCAAAGATTGCAGAATCACATTGACACAACAATGTGGACAACTTCAATTTTTGTAAAAAATTGAAGTTTGAAATGTTTAAGTCAATTGGATTAGGATTAAAAAAAAAACAGGTCCATGTGAGAGTCAAAAGAAGGATTGATTCCAGAAGAGCTCTCATTGTGGAAGGGCCATTTGTATAAAACATGTCTCCCACTCAGTTTCCTATGTACTTGAGAGAAAAGAATACACATTATTTGTATCTATTGAATCAGATCAGAATAAAGATGTGTGTGTTTTCAGAACATCCTCTTTACTCCTCTCAACATCCTCTGATAGTAATGCAGTTTCAGTACATGAGCCAAGAAGATTGCCCATTCTTTTGAACAATGCTTTGATGCTAAATATACAAAAATGTTTGATAGCTTTCCAAGAAAAGAAAGTAAAAATAGTAATTTCCAGCTTTGTATTAATCTCCTTAGTGTTGCTGATAGGACACTAAACAGCACTAGTTCAAGGAGATGATTTCTTCCAGACTAAACTCGCCCCCCTCCAATTGTTTTTTCTGCGTAGTTTCAATCCTTCTGGAATGTTATGATTGCAAGGTGAATCTACTCATTGTATTTTCCTTAATGAAATGAAGAACTCTATGCAAGATTTTTGATGCAGTCCAATTTTTTTAAAAAAATAATGCTCTTTTATAGACTAGTCTCTCTCTCTCTCTCTCTCTCTCTCTCTCTCTCTCTCTCTCTTATTTAGAGAAAATCCCTTATAAAAAGTAAATATTTTTTTCATTTTCCTCCTTCCCCTTTTTCTGTGTCTTGTTTGCAATTCTTGTTTTGTTGTCTTTTATTGTGTATTTCTGTTTTACATTTGGGAAAATTATTGTTTTTTTCCCCAAAAAGTAAAGCTTGACCCCTAGCTACCACATGAGAATGTCCATTTAATTTATTTCAAGGAACATGGAAGTAGTTTTCATTTGCCTTCTTCCATTGTTTTTTTTAACTTCCTTGTCTAGACTATAGCCTTACATTTCCAGATGATCTCCTATCAAATTACTAATCAAGTACAACCCTGCTTAGCTTTTTGAGATCACCCAAAGTCATCTAGATGTTATTATATGGTAGGAATAAAAATTAATTGCAAATTACATTGCAATTAAGAGGAAGAACCAGGTTAGTCTATTGTAGCAAAAAACCCACCCCATTTTGTTAGATCTTAAAATTTAACAAGTAGATTTTTCTACACAACAAATCAGAAACATCAAGTAAAGACTATAAAAGAGACATGGCAAGGGAAAATACCATGTTTTTGTAGTATAAGACACACCAGAGTATAAGACACATTTTAGTTTTTGGGGAGGAAAATAGGAGGAAAAAATCTGCCTACCAGGTATTCATCTGGCTAGCATCCTGTGTCTGGTCAGCTTCAGCACATTATTTTATCCCTGGTTGGGATTAAAAAAAAAACCTTATTCAGAGAAAGTAACAATGAAAGAGCTTGCAAGCTGGTAAGAGCTGGGAACATTGTTAGCATCTTGTTAGGACTGGAAAAAAACTTATTTGGCGCAATTAGAGCAATGAAGAAAAGCCTGCAAGCGATGTCCTATCTTTAAAGGTCTGAAAAATTCATTATTGTTCCTTGTTTTTTAAGTGCACCCCATCTTTTACTATCTCCCAGATAAGATAATCTTGCTTGTTAAATATGTAAGGAGTGAATCATGAACATAGTATGATAGATACATTCTGGAGATCTGGTATTTGGTAATATACATATTAATGTCATTATAGTGGGTAGGGATTTAAATACAAATAGTTAAGCTTAGAACTGTGTGGCAAAAGTATCAATTTATAATGGTGGTGGAGGAGAAATGAGGTGCATAATAAAATAGAGCCTAGGAGTAAAGAGTCCACAGCAATAATCAATATGGATTTTGTTATACTTAAAAAAAACCCTCAAGTATATACAGCTTAAACTATCCTCTTCATCGAAAACTGAAGCATATTCAATAAGTATTTAAATGTAGTTTTCTTTTCTTTTCAGGATTAGATTGAAGACAACATGTTTATTTGGAAGATTTGCCAATCATGCCATTTACAAAGCAAGAAGAATAAGTCAACAATTAAATTTATTCACTTTTAATTTGGATTTGGTGATTAGCTCACAAATAACTTTAACAGGAGTGATACTAGTGACCAAAATCCAAATAGCATGTGCAATATTTATGGAATGGAATCAAGAAGACATCATTTTTCTTTTAGTAAAACATCAATTTTCATGGTTATTCCTGGAAGACATTTACAGTGCCCTCTGCTCTTGTTTCTAAACCAATAATTCAAGTTCATATCCTGAATTCTCTTGTGCAATTTGCTTCCTTTCCACAAATTCATTCAGGCCACAATGAGCACACCATCCAATTAACACCCCTGCCTTAGCTGATCCCAATATGGCTCTTTCAAACTAAAGCTGCCTCCAACTCTATCGTCATCTAGGCTAGCCATAGCAAACATCCCCTGAAAAAAACACCATTGAAGGATGACCAAAAGCAGAAATACAAACCAGCACACATCTTTTTTACTATCTGTAGAAAGCTGGATAAATACCTGGGATTTCAACTATTTTATTTATTTATTCATTCATTCATTCATTCATTCATTCATTCATTCATTCATTCATTCATTTATTTATTTATTTATTTATTTATTTATTTATTTTGTCCAATACACAATGAGGGTTTTAGTGGGTATATATATCTATATACACATAGTAAAATACATGATGAAGGTTATAGAGGAGATACTCATAGTAAAATATATCTAAGAAATAATAGAAAACAAGGTATAGTAATAGAATATATCAATGAAAGAATAGAAGAAGAGATATAGGAATAGAAGAAAGGTATAGGAGACATAGGAGAGCAATAGGAAAGGGGATGGAAGGCAAACTAGTGCGCTTGTACTCGCCCCTTACTGACCTCTTAGGAATCTGGATAGGTCAACTGTAGATAATCTAAGGGTAAAGTGTTGGGGGTTTGGGGATGACACTATGGAGTCCGGTAATGAGTTCCACGCTTTGACAACTTGGTTACTGAAGTCATATTTTTTACAGTCAAGTTTGGAGCGGTTAATATTAAGTTTAAATCTGTTGTGTGCTCTTGTGTTGTTGTGGTTGAAGCTGAAGTAGTCGCCGACAGGCAGGACGTTGCAGCATATGATCTTGTGGGCAATACTTAGATCTTGTTTAAGGCGTCTTAGTTCTAAACTTTCTAGGCCCAGGATTGAAAGTCTAGTCTCGTAGGGTATTCTGTTTCGAGTGGAGGAGTGAAGGGCTCTTCTGGTGAAGTAGATTTGGACATTTTCAAGGGTGTTAATGTCTGAGATGCGATATGGGTTCCAAACAGATGAGCTGTATTCGAGCATGGGTCTGGCAAAAGTTTTGTAAGCTCTGGTAAGTAGTGTGAGATTGCCAGAGCAGAAGCTACATAAGATTAAGTTTACAACTCTTACAACTACAATATCCTTATTGTCCTATAGTAGCTAATTGGGAATTCTGTTTCTACAACTCTCCCAGGACTTTATGGGAGATACTGAAGGTCCTGTTTCTGACTCTTTCATGAATGCAGGTTTTTTGAAGTTCTGGTGAACAGTGTGCCATGCCTATCACAAAATCCACCATCAGCAGAGGTAGAGAGGGATGCTCAGTTCCCATCTTGCCACTGTCTGGACCACTCACATCTTCTAGACCATGGTTTCCAACCTGGCTGAGGAACTCTGGGAGTTGAAGTCCACAAGTCTTAAAGTTGCCAAGGTTGGAGCGCCCTGTTCTGGATTCCAAAACCAAAATTACTTCATTTAGTTATTCTACAATTATAATATCACATGATAAGAAAGCCTGGCAACTAAAGACAAATGTATCCCATTATTACCAACTCTGTACAGAGTTTTTAAACATGTCCTTGACAAGAACAGTTATGACCATTTTATTTTGATATTCTCAGTTATATGCCATAACTTAAAAATGTAACTCAAAAATAATTCCCAATGTATGCAACCAGGTTTATTTCTTCTCTGGCAGCATTGCCCAGAATGTGTACTGTGCCTATTCACAAATTATATTTTTACAATAAACTTAATGGGAATTAAATAAACGATCTAGTGTCAGCATTTATTCACAACCAATTCCTGCCTCTTGAAAAATGAATGGTCAATCAACTGTGGTACAGCTGCTACTCTCCAGAATAAGGCCATTGTCAACATTCACAAGACTGCCATTTGCAGTGCAATTTATGAATTGTAACACATGGTTATGTGAAGAATTCTCACTGGGAACATATTTTACTTTATTAGAATACAACATGAAGATTGAACTTTCAACCATAACATTCAGCTCACAGACTTCATTGGCAAATCACTAATGCGTCCAGCATGGCATAATCAAAATACAGACTGGTATTAAAGGCAGATCAGCAAGATTCTTCCAGCTATTTAAAAAAAAAACATTGCCATATGTGAATCTATATAGTTACCATCTTCCAAAAATCAATTTTTCACCCATAATGAAAATAAAGGCAAGAAAACAAAGGAAGATATGTTCTTATTTACATTCAGTCAAATCCTGTTCTAAATCTTCATTGAATACAAAACATGCAAGACTCTTTATGCTGCCATGCTTTAAGAATCAGCTGCAGAGAGAGAATATTGTTCACTCAGTTCTGATATTTTTCTTCATTGAAGAAGTTTTCTGCTCCCTTTCTAGGCAGCATGCTAGCAATCAAGCAACATTCTAAAAGGAAAAGAACATTCTAAACATGAATAGTTCAAGTCGATAATTTTGGAAAGTCATTTGGTAAATCCGAAGGTATATAAATTTTTGCAATAAATAAATAAAATTGAGATCTCTGTGGTACAGAAACTAAAATGTAGTTAAATTACTTACATGTTCATTTGAAAGAGACCTACAGAAGTTTCAGACAAGAGGACTTGAACTGCCTCCTCCCTTCTTCCCAATTTAGTTACCGGCAAATTCTTTGGCAATTTTAAAAGAATTAGCAATGCATACTCTATGATAATCTAAAATTAAGCAGAATCAAAGATCAATTTTAAGGTCAAAATTAACATATGAAATATTTTCCCAGAATTGGTGGCACTTTTTCAGAGCTTCGTTTTTAGAAACAATACAGGATAAGTAATGAGATCAGTATGGTCCACAAACTGCTGTCTTTTCATAAGGCTACGAAGACCTGGCTGTGCCGGAGTTTTCTGCATCAAACAATGTTAGTATCAATTTAATCACTGTATGATTAGTGTTGGGCGAATTGAACTTGCAAAGTTTGGGCTCGTGCCGAACTTTGCGATGTTCGGCATGCAGAACCAGAAGCTGAACTTTTTTTAAAGTTCGGGTTCTGCGTTCACTCGAACACCGCAGTGGATGGGAGGGGGAGGTGGGGAGGGCTCTGACTCAGTGAGAAGAGGAGGAGGAGCTGGGCGCCGGTGGAAGAAGGCGATTGCCAGGGAGCTGTCGGCCAGTCAGGAGGCTGAGAGGGAGGTGCAAAAGGAGGCGGGGATGGGATTCCAGGGGCAGAGCTTTGACATCATGGAGCCTCCTTCCTGGCTGGCTGAAATGGGGAGTCTCCGTGATGTCAAAGCCCACCCCTGGAATCCCATTGTGGGATTCCCCACCTCCTTTTGCTTGCAGTGCCATTCCCGAGGCGGGAAATTATTTATCCTTTTATTTTTACGGAAAAGGATTGGACGCCGCAGCCCCGTCTTGGGAATGGCACTGCAAGCAAAAGAAGGTGGGGAATCCCACGATGGGAATCCGGGGGCGGGTTTTGACGTCACGGAGAAGGATTTGGGTTTGGGTTTGGGTTCAGGTTCGGCAAACATATCTGCACTCCACTGCCAAGTTCGGGTAAGTTCGCCGAACCCGAACTTCATTGGGTTCGCCCAACAGTATGTATGATGTACAGCCTTATGATATTCTCCTTTGGGGATTACATATTATTGTTCTCCCAAATGATTCACAAATATAATAAAATAATGGCAATAACATACTCTTCAAATGCATCTCATATGGTACAGGATCTTCGCAAGACAAGTGTTTGCCGCCAGGCATGGTGAAATTGATTCCCTTTGGCCGCTCTGTTTTATGTATGGTTTATTTTGGTTGTATGAGTATTTATACATCAAGGGTTTTTAACTGCTTTTCTGTTTTAATCATTGGATTTGTATTTTGTATTCTTGTTGGGAGCTGCTCTGAGTCTTCGGAGAGGAGCGGCAAACAAATCTAATTAATAATAATAATAATAATAATAATAATAATAATAATAATAATAATGTGTTACCTCCATTTTTCATCTGTGTTGGACTTCTATGTGTGACCTTCTAGCACATGGGTAAGACTAAGATGTGCAGCCTAACTTCTTCATCAAATATCTGCTGAATCTATAAATGAATGCTCAACATTATTCAAAAATCTAGCAATGCGCTCCATGGCAGTAGCTTTCTTAGTCAAATGCAGTTCCTAAACATGTCCAAAGGCAGCTGAACATATAACAAATTGAGTTATCCAACCTGAATATGACAATTTAGTGGGCAAATCTGCAAACTTCAGAAAGGAGACTATATAGTACTTTTTGAAATAACTTCAACTTCAGGAAGAAGCTGTGGCCCGAAACATGCTGTGATTTCAGATAAGATTTATCTTCTACAGAACTGGTGCTGTAACTGCTCACAGCTGGCTTTTGCATTGACCTAATGCATGACAGAGTCATTTAAATAAAAGCTGATTTTCCTAAGGTTGACAATTCTTATGTAGAGGTGGAATCTCTGAAAGTCATTACAAGTAGGACAGACATTATATTTCCTACAGAACACTTCTGAAGGCAGTTCAGGGGATATTGGTCAATTTCTGCTGAACACTATTGCTGTTTTAGTTTTAGGATTTTGATTTTTTTATCCAAAACTGTATAAGCCTGTTTGACCTAAAGGAAATAAATGATGAATAAACACAGAACCAGAGAAAGTAAATAATCCTTGAAAGGTGAAGGCTTTCTTAAGCACATTTCAGTTCTTTTTAAACATTACTGACTTGAGTTTAAGTTAATGGCAATCAAATAACTAAATAAGTGTGCGCATGTGCAGAGTCACAAACTGAATCCCCAACTAGAATTTAAACTGGAATTCATCTCCTTCCAGTGAATTTGACAACTCTGGGCAATGAGTATTTCCTTCACTTTCTGATAGATGTGTGTGTTCTAAAATATCTGAAGGCAGCATTTAATTGAATTGTAACCTTATCTTTGTAGCTTATTTCCACAATCAGTAGCAGTCAGTTAAGAAAGCTCAGACCTGATTTCAAGATAAATAAGATGCATGGCAGGCCTTTTTGGTTCTGTATTCGGAAATCCCTGCTGACTGCTGTTATGTTTATCTGTACTGCCCTGGTGGTCCACTCTGTACTGGTCATATAGACAATGATAGCTTCCTGATGACCACCAAGCCCATGACTGTGTTCTCAATGTGACATTACCAAGAATTACATCTCCCTCCAAAGCATTCCCCTCCTCCCAACTCTCATGAGGCTTAACATGTTGTTTTGAAAGAAAACAACCATCATAGGATTGTGGGTTCAACTGAGGTTTAAGTAATGCTTCTTGATACTAGTTAAAAAATATGAACCTTGGCCTTAAAAATACCCTTCCAAGATACAAAATACAGATCCAATTAATTCCTTTGAGAAATTAATAAACACATCAATAGATGCAGAAGTCATACTAGATGAAACCAAACCAGTTTTAGTTTCCATCAATCATGTTACTTTTGCTGTGAGTCTAGCATATATGCTACATTAATTTACCATCTTTTTCCAACCCAGAAAAGAGAAACCTTTACTACTTTTGGAATTACAACTCCCAACATGCTGATTTATGGCTTCTAATTATAGGAACTACATTCAGTAACTGGGTTTCTATATCATCCATCCATCCATCCATCCATCCATCCATCCATCCATCCATCCATCCATCCATCCACACATACATACATTTATTCTCTGTCTAGTCTAGTCTAATCATCTAGTCTAGACTAATCTAATCTAATGTAATATCTAATCTAGTCTAATTTAATATAATCTATAGTTTTAAAGCAGCAAGGAAAAAAGTAACAAAACCTAATATTTGGAATAAAGAGGGACAAAATAAAATTTAATTTGTGTCCATAAGCACACCATTGTGCCTATGTCCTACTATACTATTGCCTTATTTACCTGTACCTACTCTGCTAATGTTTATACCAATACCTACATGTTTGTGTTTACACCAATACCTACATGTTTGACAAAATAAATAAATAAAATTGACAAGAACACAACAAAGTCAAAAGTGCAGGGGGGAAAGAGGAAGAAAGAAAACAAAAAGAAGTGACTTCCAACTTTTTTTTACAACAATTATAATTAAAATAATTAAAATTAATTAAAATGTAAATTTTCCTCCCATTGTATGTTTACAGCATTGTGTAATTTTTTACCCCTATAACCTTTTGTTAACTAATCATCAAAACCAAATTTTCATTATTTTCCATTTCATGCAAAAAGTTATTAAATGGTTTCTGGTCAGGATTTCATTTAGTGTCTTTTCTCTAATCAGAGCTATCAATGTGGTCGTTTTAGGAAGATCCATCATCTTCACCATCCATTCGTATGTATATAAATTTTATCGTTCTTTTTCTAACTATTTCTTCATCAATCCACAAAGAAAAGTCTCTGGTTTTCATTGTATATTAATATTGAAAATCTTCTATATATAATTGATTCCAACATTTTCTAGTATTTTTGCATACCCACCAAGCATTATAAAATATCACCTTTTATTGTTTACATTTCCACCATAAAATTGAAATACTTTATTTATTCTAAAGAGCTCTTCTAATAACAAATACCAACCATGCATTATTTATTTATTTATTTATTTATTTATTTATTTATTTATTTATTTATTTATTTATTTATTTATTTATTTATTTATTTATTTATTTAAAAAATCTGTTTAAGACTATAACATAATGTAAACTTCAGTTCTTTCAACATGTATTCTCCCACTGTCCAATTGGATATTTTAATCCAACTTTAAACCATTTTATCATACATTCTTGTTCTGTTTCAAATTTCAATTTGATTTTAGTTTACATTCTCCTTTGCATAATTCTTGCTTATCAGAGTGATTATTATTTCTCTTCTATAAAAAGGCTATTGGGCTAAGAGCTACAAAAATATATTTAGTTTAACTAGGTTTATACCTATTTCATTTTCTCAATATAACAACTGTAATAAAATTATTTTTAAGTTTACATTAACCTTATCTTTGTCATGCCATTAGTATCCATCATACAAATCTGAAGTCATGTTCTTCTATACCAAAAGGCTTTTGTTTCTCAGCAATATCTGTTTTTCACCCAAACTAAACAACAAGATGTGAAGTATAGTTTCAAATCAGGTAAGCCCAATTCTGTTCTTTCTGTTACATCTTGTAACACCTTATGTTTTCCCCTGTTGCATATATTTAGATATATTTATATGACATTGTTTAATTGGTACATCAAATATAAAAACAGGTACAATATTTAAATAACATTTAAAGCAAAACATCCCTATTAATTGCAGAAATTATCACCAATGACAATTGTTTTCTTTCATTGTAACATATACTTTTAACTTCATTCCAAATCTTAACATAATTATTTGTCATATTAATACTTAAGTTATTTTACCTTCTTCTCAACCTTGAAATCTGTTTTATTCATCAATTCTACTTGATATTATACCTTCAAAATTTAAGTCAACATCTTTGTCTTATGTTTATTAATGTTAAAACCTGCTAATACACAAAATTATATTAGCTTTTCCAATAATATTCCAATTCACATTAAAGGATCTTTAAAGAACAAAGACACTTAATTTAAAAGATTCTTTTAAAAATCTTTACACCCATAATATTCTCATATTTTTATGTGTCTGTTCAGTATTTCAAGAACTAAAATTACTATGATAAACAGAGGGAGAAACAAAGTGCACCCTTTTGTATCTCAAATGATTTACTTAATTTAGTTAATTCTCCACTGAAATTATGGAATGACAATTATCTGTGGCTTCTCTGAATAGAAATTTTATTTATTTTATAACATTCTCTACAAGGCCTATTTTAAATAGAAAAGTCCAATTCAGATTGTCAAATGCTTTCTCTGCATCTAAAAATAATAATAATGCTGCTTTTTTTTTCATTATATGGGTCAATTGGAACTATCCTCAAATACTTTTGGGAAGCCTAAGGTTGGAGAATAGCAATAACAATAGCAATCGGACTTAGACTTATATATCACTTTACAGTGCTTTACAGCCTTTTCTAAGTGGTTTACAAAGTTAGCATAGTGCCCCCAACAATCTGGGTCCTCATTTTAATGACCTCAGAAGGATGGAAGACCGAGCCAACCTCGAGCTTGGTGAAATTCAAACTGCCAAATTACAGTCAGCCAGCAGGCTAGCAGAAGTAGCCTGCAGTACTGCACTCTAACCACTGCATCACTGTGGGTGCTTGTAAAATGAGAATGTATGAGGGGTCTTTCTCAACCAGGTTCTCAGAGCTTGGTTGTTTTATTGAAGATGTTTCTTTATCCAAACTAGGATAGGTTTATGTTAGTTTTGTTAACTATGTTAACAAAGGCTGCCATTTTCTACCCATTTATTCAAAAAATATTCATAGGATTTAGTAAAATGTATTTAACAGCATGATTTGTATTTCAGCAAAAGAAATCTCTATTTAATTCTAACCTTAGTTGATTAGTTGAGTATATATAATTGTGCTGAAGACAAGATTAGTCTGTTAACCTGGTGCCTTCTCTTTAGTCAACAAAATAGGCTTCCCACTCAGATCCCTTCCCTCAGAAGCAAGGAGAAGAATTGCATAAATAAGAAATAATTAAAATTAAAATGTTTAGGTAGACTTTGATAGACTAGTTTAGGAATGTCATGAAATTCTTGATTTATTTTACCATATAATAAATCTGCACAGGGAAAAAAAACTTCAGGACCATGGACAAGGCATATATGGGGTGGACTTATTGCCTATCTCCACCCTGTATTTCACCAATATAAATTTGTGTGTCTTTCTGTTGGTCTCAGTGTAAATGCTACACCAGGCTGGCATAGGTAAGGAGCCAAGGCAAATGAGGAACTTTGATATAAGAGATTAAAAATGGCTTTCTACAGTCTATAAAATGTCTCATTTTAGGATTTCCATCAGTTGGAACATTCCCAATAAACATTTACATCCACATAGGTTTCATTGGGCTTACAGCATCATCTGCAGGAAGTATATCCCAGTTCTTGTGTAAAGGCTTTGAACTCTCTTTGAACAAATTTATGAAAACGTTAGCATTGCACTATAAGGGTTAAATCAATGAACATACCACTAAAGTGTGTGTAGAATTTGAATATGATTAAGGTATGAAGAAATAACATGCAAAGAAAAACTGTTCTTGTAAGAAGTTGGAATAGAGGCATTTTCAGGGGGTTTTTTTGTCTTGAATTGGTCTCTTGTGCAGTAAAAACTGCTCTTTCAGGTCTGATTTGCTTTAATGCAAATGAGTAGAATGATATGGAAAAAAACATTTGGCCTTCCAAAAGAACTTGGCTTTGGCCACTTGCTTGGGGTCACAAATTTGTGCTCACCACTAGAAGTGGTTGACAGTTTAAGAAAACTTAAACTTGTCCCACTCTTCACCTTAGTTCTGGTTTCATGAAAGCAGCATTACACTGTTGTAACACAAATCATATCCCTTTCAGGTAGAGGTAGAGATGTCCATATGAGCCCCCCCTTTTTTGTATTAGGTCTAGTGATCAGATCTAACCAATAGCCATGGTAGTTCTGAATGATACAATCTCTGTTCTGTAACTTAGAGAACAATGACATAATTTAATCAAATGTGGATCAATTGCCATTGCTAACATTGCTACACATCATTATTTGAATTGCTATGTGTTGTTTAGCTACCGTGTTTCCCCGATAGTAAGACACCCCCGATTGTAAGACGTATCGGGGGTTTCAGGGGGGTCGGCTAATATAAGCCGTACCCCGAAAGTAAGACATATGTCTTACTTTCGGGGAAACACGGGGGTATTGCCGCCTCCCTCTCATCTAGGAAGGAAGGAGGGAAGGAAGGAAGAAAGAAATTAAGAAATTAAGAAAGAAAGAAAGAAAGAAAGAAAGAATCCAACAGCGACTTCGTTATGGAATTGGCACCGCTAACAAGGGGCCTTCTGAGACCGTATCCCCCATCCGTAACTGTAACCACTACCCCACTTGGCCCTTTCCTAAAATCCGGGGTTTCCCGGGGGGGGGGAGCCCGATGACGTCGCTTCCAAGCTCCCCGCGCGCCCCTCACCTTTGCCTCACCGTGGCACCACCGCCTCTTCCCCGGCTTCGCAAAGCGAAGGACGGCGCTGGTCCGAAGCGAGCCGAGCGGGCGGCGGCTTGCAGCGAAGGCACTCGTCCCAGCAACTGAGTCCCGCCGAGGCTCGGCTGCAAGCGGCCAGCGAGGCCGACCGGCTCCGAGGCGAGCGGGTGGAGCTGCGCCCTCCTTCACCCGCCTCCTTTCCGGCAGGCAGGTGGGGCTGCCCAACTGCGCAGAGCAGTTCCTCCCGGGGAAAACGAAACCCGAGACTCAGGGCCGAGCCAAAGAACTTACACGCATCGCCCAAACCCCCTCCAGACACACGCTTCCCCGACACGCGTCTGCAGCTCCACGCGTGCACGCCGCTTGGAGCCCTGAGGTTGAACTTGGAAAAGGGCTCATGAGGCTCCTGTCCCGTGGCTGCCCTTCTGGACTCTGGGGAGATGCCGCCTTCGGGAACGCAACCCTTTCAATTTTTTTCCAATATAAGACATACCCCGAAAGTAAGACGTAGTGGGGCTTTTGGGGATAAAAAGAAAGTAAGACACTGTCTTACTTTCGGGGAAACACGGTATTCTGTAGCTACTTTGTTGATGTTTTATTCAGCTACTTCTATCTCTATCTCTGCTTGTACTTTCACTCAGTTCTTTATTCTAGTTTTATGTTTTGTTTGCATATTCTTGGGTTTTAAAATTGTAAATAAAGATATTGATGTTATTGTTCTATCCCTTTTCTCTCATATTTGATCACAACCCAAAATCATACATGTATAGTCATAACAAGTCATAGTTATCCTTTGCATACTATTTGTGAGGAAACGATGAATTATGCATTCCCCAGATGTAACCGTCACCTCAAATGCTCCACAGCAAATTACAATAGCACTGAATTGTTGACCTGTATGCACTGTTGTCATCAAACTAATGCTGGCATTATGGACTTGCATTCTGATGGAAGTATGCAAGATGTACCATTTGAGTGATGACGAATTCATGCCATAATTTGCATGACATGATAAGGGGAGCAGAAAATGTATCTGAGATATTGGTTTCAGGTTTCCCTATTCAAGCATAGTTCCTCTTTTTAAATCACTTCTTTGTTTGATGTCCTCTTATCACTATCCACTTATTCAAATACGTGATATATCATGAGCTACCCTTGCTGTAATCATTCTTTTCTGTTGGAATAGTTAGATCCCAACAAACTTGGTTAGAACCCAACAAACTTGATTTTTTTCCAAATACCAAAAGCAACTATTTATCCAATTGTGCACCAGGATATATTGCAATTTCAATTTGCCAATAAATCCTGTACCATCTTTGCCTATTTTCAGTAATTATTCAAAGCAAATCCATCATTACAGACTGATAGATCCTTACCATATTGTATATTTTTTTTACAAAAATGTCTATTAATTGCCAGTCTGCTTTAAACAAAATAACATTTGTCTAGATATTTGAAGTCATTTTTCTATTACTTCTGTACAGTATTGGATTAAAAGGCATGAGCAGCAATGAAATATTTAGGGTAAAGTTTTGGAAAATATGTTTTTATTTTTTGGCAAAGATGGGACATTAGCAACTGTAAGAAATAAGAGCCAAAATAGATTGGAACAAGCAGATTCATGCACAGTTGTGCAAGATGGAAGCCATGGTTCTAGTAAATTAATCTCTACTGTGACAGGATGCAATTACAGTATAATCTCTGCATTGTGCTTCTCTGATCTTTGCCAAAACTTAGAAAGTTAAATGAACTTTGTATAGGAAGTAGAATAAATTATTTGTAATGAACAAATAGTTTGGGTTTTTCTTCTCTTTGCTGTGAACTATTTCAAGTTTAAAAATTCAATTGTTGGGAAGTTTCATTGTATGTGTGTGTGTGTTTATTTGTATCTATGTCTATATCTCTGTCTGTCTGTCTGTCTGTCTGTCTGTCTGTCTGTCTGTCTCTGAATGAATATGTTCATTCTTGTTTGAATGAATGTATATGTTAATAGGCTTTTTAGTTTTTTAAATGTAATTCTCAATTTAATTTTAATTAATTATATCTCAATGTATACTGTTTTTATATGCTGTAAGCCGCCCTGAGTTTTCAGAGAGGGGCAGCATATAAATTTAATAAAAAATGAAAAATTATTATTATTAATAATAATAATAATAATAATAATAATAATAATAATAATATCTCTCTCTCTCTCTCTCTCTCTCTCTCTCTCTCATCTCTCTCTCTCTCTATCTCTCTATCTCTATATATTCCCATTGTTACTATGAAGAATGAAAAGAGGCAACAGTAGAATGATAAAGTGAACAATAATGAAAAACCTAAATTCATCATTTCTATCATCACCTAACTGTCTATTCTCAGTCTGCTATGTTACTGGCTGAGAATTCTGAGGTTAAATTAACAAAGACACATTTGCAAGTTGCCTGATTGAAAGGGGATCTGTGTACATCTGAACAACTAAGGGACCTTACAATCCACCTTTGTGTTTCTTAACAATGACATTTTACCCATAGTCTGCTACTAAACAGATTTGGCATGTCAGTCATGCTGACAATTTTTTTCTCAAGAAAGCCAAATCCATTTATAGATAGTGACACCACCAACAACAATATAACCACATAGTTATTTGTAAGTTTAAGCTAATAAAACTGGAGCTGCACTGCGGTTGATTGGTACAATACATTTCCATATAGATTTGGTTATTTCATTACTGTCTTTTTTCCCAACTTGCTGTTCTTTGTAAAAGTTGGAATTCAAGTTTCATAATCCTCAGATAGGATCTGGAGGACACCAAGATGAGAAAAATGGTTATAACGTGCCATGATTACTAAAGTGCAGAGGTCACACCAGTCCCCAGATTCTTCAGACTTGGTGGGGCTGGCTAGCTGCTAAAGGAAAACAGGATCACATTTCATCCAGTAACACTATCCATTCTAAACATTCAATCTTGGCCCAATGTGTTCTCTTGGCCTGCTTGAGAAAAGTGTCCTCCTGATTCTATAGCAGCACTTCATTTTTCAGTCAATATACAATCCTAAATTGGACTTACTTTTGGTTTCTCCACATCTGTAGTAACAAATCACGATGGCACAATAGAACTGAAGGTACAAGAATGAACATGTGGCTGACTCCATGGACACCACATTAATCTTCATGGTAAAATGATTACATCTGAGGGTAGATTTCCCCACCCACAGAATGTTACTCTTTTCAAATATCCCACCACACCAAGATTCCTTTAATGTAGTATGTCAGTCAACATATGGAGGATCTCAAGAAAAAGTATTATGGAGACTTGATTCTCAGAAAATGTTTAGGTTTAGTCCAGGGGTGAAAAGAAAACCCACAGAGGATATGCAGCTTCTATACTAATCAAAACCACAGCTGATCTGCTGTTCAGATGTGCCATTTCCAACTTCACTGAAAAGCAGAAGCAACTATATGAGATTTCTAAGGAATGCTATGGGAAAGGCCTACCAAAAGCACAAATCTACTGTATTGATGGCTTTGCATCTGCCCTTACTATCATTTGGTATCAAAGTCCAACCCTCTGAATCTGCTTGAAAGGGAAAACTGTGTAACATTTGGTACTCAACTTAATTTGACTTGATTTAGAAGACTTCCTAACTCCAGAATGATGCCATCATTAAAAAGGAAGGAAAAATAGTTTTTTAGAAAGTGAAAAAACAATTTACACCTACATAAAAAGTACTCATGATTATCCAAAATACTGCACAAAGGCTATCAAGGCCTCACAAGCAGGTTTGGGAACAAAAACACATTTCTGAAAATTGGAAGTTTTACCCCTTGCTGGGTGGATACCACAAGACAGAAGGCATGTTGCCAGGATCCCACTAAGTCAGGGGTAGGGAATGTTGGCTCTTCTATGACTTGTGGACTTCAACTCCCAGAATTCCTGAGCCAATCATGCTAGCTCAGGAATTCTGGGAGTTAAAGTCCACATGTCATAGCAGAGCCAACATTCCCTACCCTTACACTAAGTGACACTATTTCATAGAGGGTTACTGAATCTTGCTGGATAGGAAGAAACCATTGGAGGCAGGTAACCAGGCCCTATGTCAGTTCCATATCTTACCCTTTCTTGAAAGCTTTTATTTAAAAGCTATTACCTTGGAGGACTGGTTGAGGGGATGGACTAAAGCCACATTGCAGTTTGCGTGGAAGCTATTGTGTAAATTCCTACAGTAAAATAAACATAAAGGGCTGAGGATCTTCGGTATCAAACCAGGACCAGCTAGTTCTAATTCTTCCCTCCCCACCCCCACCATTTTGGAACATTGTAGATTCTGTAGCTGAACATTTATTTATTTATTTATTTATTTACATATTTGTCAAACAATTATAGGGAGGTAATTTGTACAAATAAAACATTAGATAAATAATGATAAAAAGTAATGATAGGAGACAGTAGGACAGGGACGGTAGGCACAATGGTGCGCTTATGCACGCCCCTTACAGACCTCTGAGTAACATTTTTAACAGGTTAAATTTCATAAAAACATACTAGGATTGGATTGCTGGGCTGTGATTATCATCTTGTTTTTTCTGACTAACCCTGGTTTCCTGGCTTCCAACCAATATGAAAGTCTGTTTTTCTTGTACCTATTATCAATTTAGGTTCCTGGAGATTAAAGGTTCTGTATCCATCTTTCTCCCATATTTATTCTCATTCTCCAGATAGGAATCCCTGAGTATTCTGTTTGAGCCACAATTGGAACGGAAGTAACATTATTCGTCTTCAAATGTTAAACTTTGCTGAATTGTGTCACATGGCTTTTGGCTTAAAGAAACCCAGATGCATATATAAATTAATACATGCCAGTATTTTTTTTTTTTAAATCAATCATATCTGATTCTCTGAAATTACCAGGATTAGTTCCTGCAGTTTTCTCAACCAGGTTTTCAGAAGTGGTTTGCCATTACCTCCTTCCTAGGGCTGAGAAAGGTTGGCTGTCTCAAGGCCACCCAGTTGGCTTTGTGTTCAAGATGAAAATAGAATTCATGTTCTAGCTGATTGGCTGGAATAAAAAGCCCTGTAAAATGTATTGTATGTTTGTAAATAAAATGCATAAAACTGTGTTTGACTAATCACAAAGATTCCGTCTTAAACCAGTTAATGCATAAAAGAGATGGAACAGATGAATGAAAGACCATATGCAGAACAGACATGGATTAAATGTCTCCTGGTCTATCAATCTCTGCCACTAAACTTGTTACAAATTAAGTAGATGGGTGTATGTTCTTCATTTGTTGGGGAGTCATGAGAAGGAATTTTGTGTCATTACTGGCAACTTCATTTAATTAATGAACCCTTAAGAGCTTCATTGTTAGATTTTTGTATAATTTTTATTTATTAATTTTTCTTTGTATAGAAGGAATTTTTTTTAAAAGAATAATCTTAATCTTAACTTTAATTATGAACCACAAATTTCAAGCAATGCTCCTTCATTTAAAAAACAAACAAACCAAAAACCACACACACACATTATAATTGCTGGTTTATCTTGAAACCAGAAATTAATGTATAAATGTTTTTTCCCCAATATCTTGAAAAAAATAAGGGGATATGCATAAGCACACCAGTGTGCCTACCATCCCTGTCCTACTGTCCCATTTATTCGTACTTATTTCCTGTGTTCATGTCCATGGTTATACTCAGGGGTGGGCTACTGCCCAGATGGGGGGAATGCAGTGGGGTAGTGAAAATGGAACTTCACCCCAGAGCACCCAATTTGCATTGAAAGATGTTGAAAGTAAATGTAGGGCATCCTGCATAAGCCACACCCACAGTGTCATAGTAAAAAGTTTGGCAGCCCTTCACTGGTTATACTTATACTTGGTATCTCATATATGTTTAAAAAACTAAATAAAATAAAAATAAATAAAATATTCCAACATTTCTATCTATGAAGAGTCTCAATTATCCAGATCCTAAAGGCACAGGACTTTTTAAATTTTTCCCTAGTAAAAAAAAAAATTACAAAGAAAGTTGAGTTACCTTTTGAAAAGCGCCTTTGGGACTCTGAATGTTTTAATTATGTATCTGTTTATTTAGAGTACAAGTAATTACTGTGCTCTAGTACTTGTTGAGCATATGTGCTGTTTTTGAACATTTTGAGCATATTTTATCAGGAAATTGTTGAAACAGGCTTTGGCATTTGAAATGGTATTTTAGGTCAGAGAAGAAGAGAGATGAGAGAAATGGCAGCTGACAAGAGGGAAAGAATGGAGCACCATCTATGTTTCTCTGAGTGGTAGCTAAGCAGCGTGGTGGCCGATACCATTTTCTTGTTTAAAGAGATTAAACAGTGCTGCAGGTCAGCTGTTTTTGACTCAGATGATGACTAGTTCTGGCCTGGCTTCCATAGAGATGGTAGCTTGATGGAGGCAACAGCTTGAAGTTGATAGCCTAAATGTTGCCCTTCATTCCAGGAACAGGATAGAGTTTGGTATGGAACAGGATTGATATCAACACTCTCTAAATGTAGATCAACACCTCAGTCTTCTGACACAAAATCCAGGTTTAATGTGTGACCTTTCAGGCAACTGATTCCGAATAAATTGAACCAAATCTATGATAGCCTGAGTTGTCTCTGACTCCAGGCCCAAAGAAGACAGATTGAAGTTCCCCAAAACCATAAACCTGAGGAACTGTACTACTAACTTGGCCATTGAGTGAAATTACTCTGGCAGGAACATTACTACACTACAGAGAGGAAGGTAAACAAGCAGCAATCCTAACTAATCCCTACAGCCCAATCTCATAAAGATGGTCCCAAATCTATTTACGCCTGGGTTAGTGTCTTGAAATTTAACTAAAGACTGATGCATGATTGTTCTGTGGTAGAATCCTCCCAAAAATTCACAGATACAAATTTCAGACACACACATATTTGAAAATTCAAAACAATACAAATAAACTAAGCACTCTTTTTGTATAGCAAAGAGCACTCGTCTCCAAACAAACTGGTAATTTGTACAAGTCGCTTATCAGTTCTGAGATACTTAGCTTGCAGCTGTGAGGCAATTCACAGTCCTTCTTCTTTCACAAAGTGAAACACACTTTGCTCTGGTTTAGTTTCAAAGCAGGAAAAAATCAGCACACAAAGGTCGAAGTCAGCAAGGCAGGCACAAAACACAACGATCAGATAATCCTCCACAATGGCCAAACCCACAGGCTGCTATTTATAGCAGCCTCACTAATGATCACAGCCCCACCCAACCACAGGTGGTCTCATTTTCTTTGATAATAATCTCCGAGTTGTTGCTGCCTATGCATCGCTCTCCACATGCGTGGCTATATCATTAACTCTTGTTCTGAATCCAAGAAGGAGCTAGATAATTGATCTCCTTCTGAGCTATCTGCCACACTCTCCTTCTCCCAGTCACTCATGTCTTCTTGGTCAGAGGAGCCTTCATCAGCAGATTCCACTGGGAGCAAAACAGGTCTGTGGCATGTGGATGTCTCCCCCACATCCACAGTCCTTGGGGCAGGAGCTGGGTCAGAGCTAACCACAACAATGATGATGGCCAATTTTGGCCTGATCTCATAGTCTCACAGATCCAAAATCCAGGAAGGTGCTTTTTTCAAGAAGGGAAGCCAGCCTTTCATGCCAAACAGGTTTCATTAATATAATATAAGTTGGGCCTCTTATCCATGACTGTCAAAGATGGGTTGAGATTTTTTTACAGGTCAATCTAGCATTAGGACAAAGCAGCCAGTTCATAGTCACCAGAATTAGAACTAGAAATTGAGCAAGCTAGAAAGTTGAGCATAACCTCACTGTGCCTTGTGGCTGATTAAACAGTAGTTACTGGGTGCAAGCCAATTCTCCAACACACCACTACCTTGCTGCAAGGTAGTAGTAGTTCCCTATCCAAGGTTGTTCCCTATTTCCTGTTCCCTATTCCCCAAGGTAGTTCCCTATCTACCAAGTTCTCTGTTCCTCCAAGGAATCTTGTAGTCAGGATATCAAAGCCACCACTACCTTACTGTTCTAAATTAGCTCTGTTGACCTTTGTCCTATGAATCATGAATAGCAACAGTATTCTTTGGTGCTCTATTTTTTAAGTTAGATATACAAACTCTAATGAAGTAGCATTTCATGTCAAAAGTGGATATCAACAAATCCATCTTCACACATAGATGTTGCAAAATTTTAAAATATCACAGCCCCCCCCTCCATATATTTTCCCAATCTTTGCAGAACAAATATTTAGATTAGGTTGGAATACAATTAATGGTACATGCATTTGGTTGCTATGGTACACAGTGAATTCAGAGGGGGGCTGTGATATTTTAAAACATTGCATCATCTATTTGTGAAGATGGATTTGTTGATATCCACTTGTGACATCAAATCTTTGCGAGGGTGCTTTGAATGTTTGATAATCTCTGGTATCAACATCAGTAACAGCATCAGAAACAACTGTTTCTGTAACTTCATTTTCAAGATGCAGAGTAGTATCTTAACCATCATGGAATCTTTTCAAAATCCTGAATCTTTTGTTTTTTGGAAAAAAGTTTTTTAAAATTCCCATACAGACATTTTCACATATTTGTCATCTCATTTCTCAAAAATCAAAGGATTAAAAAAAGATTTACAAAATCTTTACACATATACAGTATTTTATATTTAGCTTATTGCTTTATTAGTTCAAGATTGATTTTTTTTAACCATCCTCCCTTCCTATCTCATACAGTTTCCCTTCTATTCCCTTCCTCTTCCTCTTTCTAAACCTACTTCCCCTCCTTCTCTCATTGACCTCTTCCCTACTTCCCCTTCTACCCTTCCTCCTCACTCTTCTCCCCTCTTCTCTTCTTTCCTCATCCTCTTTCTTTCTTTTTTCTTCTTACTCCTCTCTTCCTTTCCTCCTTCCTTTGCTGTACTTTGTCCATTTTTTTTTCTGGGATGGTATTCCGGCAACCTTGAATTCTTTTAAACAGTCTGATATTTTTGATTCCATATATATTCCTTTAATCTATTTCTTTTATCTTTATGTGTTTTTCTATTAATTCACTTTAAATTTAAGATTTTCTTCCCATCATTTCTTTCAAGTGTTACATCTGGGTTACATCATTCACTTATATTCGAACTTCCTTATTTATACTCATTTTCTAACCATCTATAAAACTCCCTCAAGTCTTATAATACAATGAATCCTCTTTATCTTTTAATCTTACTGTTAATCTGTTCATTTCAGAGCAGTCCAAAATTTTCTTTATTATCTGCTCATCTACAGGAATGATACCTGCTTTTCAATTTTGTGCAAATACAATCCCAGCTGCTGTTACTATATATATATTAATAAATATATGTCCTTTTTTTTGTATTTTTCTGGTAAAATTCCTAAAAGAAAGATTTTTGGTTTTTAAGTCTGGCTTTTCTTCCACCATTTTTCCTAACCATGTTTGTATCTTAATCCAAAATGTTCTTCCTTTTGTACATGACCACCACATATAATAATAAGAACCTGGTATTTTCTGACATTTCCAACATTTTATTGATTTGTCATTAAACTTTTTTGATAATTTTTCTAGTGACACATGCCATCTATAAAACATTGTGTACATATTTTCTTTATATGCTGTTGCCATGGTTATTTTGTAATTTTTCCCATATTTATCCAATTCTATCTTGTATCCAAAATTCCTTATCCAAATTATCATTGTTTCTTTTACCATTTCTTCCTCTAATTCCATTTGTAACAAATAATTATATAATTTCTTAATCATTTTTTCATCCTTCCTGTCAATATCTCATCTAATTCCAAAGTTCCAAAGGTGCTTTGGATATTTGAGAATCTCTGGTATGCACAGTAATCAACATCAGTAACAACAGCAGAAACATCTGTTTCTGTAACTTCATTTTCAGGATGGTATCTTAACCATCGCTGTACAACAAAATCCTGAAACTCATATTTGAAAAAAGAAGAGCACATTTCAGATAAATTCCATTGAATGTTCTATCATGTATAACGATAAAATCAAATAAAAGCATGGGTGTTCTTTTTCACTCAAGGAAGATATGATATCAAACTTCCCCAAGGCTTCCCCTGAGACTTTTATTATTATTATTTTTATGGAGGGATTTATATCAAAGTTGCAAAATATCTCCAAAGACATTTTGTGGCATTTATCTTGCATAAGGAACAAGGAAGCCTTAGAAATCTCAAAACAAAAACATGTTATGCCTGCATTTCCTAAGAAGAACACTTGGAATGTAAACAGACACCTGGCAATTTGAGAAACATACCATAACTAAAATTGCAAGTCTTATTCTGAGAGAGGGGAGGGAGGGAGGGAATTTGTTTCAATCAGATTATTTGGCTTTAAGTGGTTTCAAGAGGTGGGCATTCAAGTTATGTTATAGTTGTGTAGACTATTCATTTTGTCCTTCAGCAGGGGAAACTAAGCTGAATTTCAGAAAGATAGCCTAGCCCTGGGATGTCTACAACACATATTGGCTTTCAAAAGACACCTTGTTATATTAATCACTTCCCTGCAGTCAAGGAGATTCCAGAGGATGAAATGCAGTCTTAAAAAAGCAATTGAGAGAAATTGTTTTCAACTGCCAAATGGGCAAAAGGCTTCCAAGACCCAAAAAAGAGGCAGGAGGGCACTTTAGATTGGAAAAGAGTCATGATTTTGAGCCCCACCCGGTACATTTGGCTTTGTTGTGAATTATATTCAAAAGTCAAAGCATCAATATCAAAGGTAAAAATGAAAGTACAATCCAGCTGTTGATGGATCACAACCTCATAGTTTTGGCAGCGCTGTTTCATTTACTTTACTCTGTTAAGCTAACTTGTTTGTTCAGGTAATGGAATTCAGAGTTTTTCAGTCTTTTTAGATATTAGCATCCTTCCTGGCAAGATCTGAACAGGTTTTTTTTATTGCTTATAATTATACCTACAAGTAAAATAAATACTTTCCCACGGCTCTGCTGTGGCGATGTGTCGCAGTAGGTCTCACAGCTAAATTGCACAACAAGAACACACTTTTGTGGTTGATTGGTCTTAAAGGATTCTGTCATTCCCATCAGTAGTAATTCTTTTGAAGGAAATATAGATGGTTCTTAATTTAAAGACCGAAAGTGGAATCGATCCTACATAATTGAAAGAGAAGGGAAAAATGACCAGCATCAAGATGGGTGCACTGGGGATTGAATCAATGCTGGGTGATTGAAAGAACAGATTTGAGATAGATCATCATGGATAAAATCTATCTAGGTGATCACTAGGAGTCAAAAATGGCTTGATGGGACAGTACACATACAGAGAATGGGAGAGTGTATAAATATAGATTTAAATGATGATGATGATGATGATACAAATGATAGAAATTATAGAAATATCAATTTGTCATCTGGCATATGCAAAACATTACTTTTAAAAAAATATTAGAAGAAAGAGTTTTATTTACAAATATATTGCAAACAAGAACATATAAATATATTGCAAACAAGAACATATAAACACACAACAATTAAAACAAGGGAGATGACCTTGTTGTTTTTACTTATATATTTCTAAATCTTTTTCAGATTTTCATATCGTTCGCATATATACCTTTTCTATAACCTTTATAGTAATACATTGTTAGTTATTAATAGTAAAATATAGAAATATTAGAAAATTAAATTAATAGTAGCTAGCAAATTCATTCTTAGGCAAATTAATATATCTCACCTTTCGTTAATAAACAATCATTTAATTTGTTCTTTCCAACAAAACACTACTTTTAAAGGGATAATTTTTAGCAACCCTTTAAAGGATAGTTTTAAATAGTTTAAAAGGAAAATATCATATTTTTAGTGTATAAGATGCACCTTTTCCCTCCTAAAAGAGAATGAAAATCTGTGTGCTTCTTATACGCCAAATGTGGCCCTGCCCAACCTCTCAAATAGAGCTTTTAGAGGCTGATAATTTCTCAAACGGAGCTTTGCAAGGCTGAAAAAACAGCCTTTCAAATGGAACTTTGCAAGGCTAATATACCTGTTCCAAGATGTTTGCTAAGGACACTAACCAGCTGGATGCTGGTAGGAAGAATGTTATTTTTCTTATCTTCCTCCCCCAAAACACCACATCTTATATTCTGTGGTGCGTCTTATAGTATGAAAAATGTGGAGAGTAGGAAAAGCACAATTTTAATTGTTGGGTCCTTTTACCTTTTCCTACAGGTATGCATCATTACATTTGACGTGGGCGCACATGCTAAACTCACGCCTGTGGCCCCTTCCACAATTTCACTTCCGTGCATGCTCAGAAGGATGAATTACCAAAAATTACAAAGATAATAGGGCAGCCTGTGCAGACCGGCATAAACTGGAGCCATTGTGCCGAAATTGCATCATCGGTGGGCCACTACCGGAGCGCCCGCACCAGACTGGACTGGTAGAAACCTGCCTCTGGTTCCTTTGTTGTAAACGTAGAAACATTTTGCCATGGGAACAATGTAGTCTCAAACAAAATAATAATGATAAAAAATGCAAGTTCCAGTTAACCTGCTAAAAGTCAAACCAAGAATAAATCCCCTTAAAAATATAATTGTGACTTTGATATTTATAATTCTTTGCCTCACTAAATTATAAATCCCAGCTTGCTTTCTCTTTACCCTAAGTTGAAATGAACACACCACATGATGGAATTCCTTTGATTAATCTCTTTTGTAAAAAAGTTTCTAGCAAACTTGCTTTTCCTTAAGATAACTGTAGCTAACTACAGCATTATTCAGACATATATTACCATATCTATTAAATACCACTTTCACTGGCTCCTTATGTGTTGCTGCCTCATTCATTTTTCACATTGTATTTTGAGAACCTGGACATAAGAATGATATTTTTGTACTGAAATTAAATAACCAGACTAGTTTTAAGCATGCATGGTTTGCAACCCGTCATACTATATCATTTATTTATTTATTTATTAAATTTATATAGTTGCCTATCTCACACATGTGATACATTTATTCAGGGTGATTTTTGTAAAATTTTGCAGCCTTTCCTTAAACACCAATTTCCTATGATGTCTTGCACATTATATTAAAAGCCTATAAAAAGATTTAAAAAATATGACTCCAGTAGACATGTACCTGACCTTTGTTACTACTTTATTTTAAGTCCTAATGATTATATGGTACTGTATTATTTTTAACTATATTTCTTTCTTACATATGACCAACACTAGCTATTTCAGTCATGCCATTTACTCCTTAACATAGAATAATGTAGCATTTATTAGAACCATTTAAAAAGAATCAAAACACTCCATTCCATACCCATAACATTCTCAAAGTCATACCTAGATAACTCAGTTTGCACATTATACATTAACAGATACAGACGTTCAAAAGCTAACATTTACACTCACACCCAAATGTTCTATCTACATGTTGCCATTTTTAACAGCACTTGTTTTTACAACTTTGTTAACATACATTTGGCTTAATACCAACTAATTTTAGTACAATCTAAATGATAACAAGTTTGTTCTTGCCAAGATTCCTAGAATTATAGGTCCATATCAATGGACCATACCCTCCTTCCGTTTCATTATGTGTTCAGCACACAATGACTAATACCGGATATTTTCTCTGTGTGAAAAAAGATGCAAAATTCTATTCATCACTAGAAAGTGAAAATAGTGACAAATGCCTATAAAAAGAGGTGAAATCACCAAGATTGTAGAAACATGATAGTGAAGAAATTCATGGATTTGAGGTAGGTAACTACCATATTTTTCAGAATATAGGACACACCTTAGTTTTTGGGGTGGGAAATAGGGAAAAGAATTTTAAAAACAATAAAAAGAATTTAAAAAACAAAAGTGGGATTATATCAAAGGTCCCTTATAGAAATTAAAAACATTTAAAATGAAAATAAATCAATAATGTTGATACTTTTATTTTCTGTTTTTTTTCTGTGTTCTACGATTTTGTTTTGTAGGTTCTGAGATTTTTTCCTAGATCTAGAGAATAAATACTGTCCGTGTAAACTTTCTATAATGTCTAATTGTTATTATTTTTTAGTTGTTCAGGGTTCCATGGTTGCTATTAAAAGATGTGAAATGCAATGTGGTGCATCTTGAGATCACTTATCTTAAGATGTGTTCCAAGGTTATTTCGTACTTTGGTTATGGAGAGTAAAATGCAATTAGATTAGGTTTGGGCTACTTCTTATTTCGAGAAGAGGAATGTCTGTTTCCTACCTTGAAGTTGCCTCATTATTTATTAAATTTGTTGCATGTTCCCAAGTTCTTCTCCCATTGTATTAAGGCAGTGATGGTGAACTCATAGCACCATATCTGAGGGCACATGAGAAGTTGCCCTATGTCAACTCCAACATGTATGTGTGCACTGGTCAGCTGATTTTTGACCTTCTTTTCTGCCATTTTTACTCTCCTCAGGCTTTAGGAAAGCCACCTGAAGCCTGTGGATGGTGAAAAATGGATCAATGGGCCAACCAGAAGTTTGTTTTTGAACTTCCATTTGGCCCATTTGGGCATTTTTTGCTGTCTCCAGGATCCAGGAGTCTGGAGGCTTCAGTGAAGCCTGTGCACATTTTTGGCACCCGAGCCACAAAAGGTTCACCATCATTGCATTAAGAATGGTCAGATAAATGGAAAATATTGAAGCCCTTAAATAATATTATAAGCAGATCTTAACAAAAGTACTTCATAATGATTTGGAAATAAAATCCCTTCTGAGAGGTTACTGAAGTAAAGTTAGTGGCAAGGAAAGACTTTTTATCATATAAATATTGATAAAAGCAGATCTATGGTCATAGCAGATCCACAAATATGGTAGTATAATGGTATAATGCTAAATTGGCATCCAAATTTATTCTCTAGGCACCCCCATGCAGGAAAAAAAGGCCCACCTCAAAAGGCATGGACACAGCTTCAAAAATAGTATTTTTGTTTTCATTTATATGTCACCCCATGTTGATCCTTTGTAGGACCATCAGTGTTGGGTCCGATGCTGATTTTTTCCTTCTCTGTTTTAGACTGTTGTTGCTCCTAGCTAGGCTCTAAAATTTTTACTTTGAAAATTATGCCTGAATGTATATGACTGCCATCTATTGGACAAAATAAAAATAAAATTGCACATAATGAAGACAACTAAGAGGCATGCTGGTGCTTCAAGTAAAAATTAAAAGATAGGCTGAAGTCCCATTTATTCTCAAATTGCTGCCTACTTTGGACATTTGCACTGAATAAAATTTGCTATACCTGACATTATGTTTTCTTGAAAAACAAATCACCTAAACAAAAATTGTGTTTTTCCCTTATGATTGTCTTCTCCTTTCTCAATCCCTGCTTATTTTTTCTAGGCTAAGGGGAAATACATTCCCTTAAAATGAAATATTTCTTGTTATTATACGGTTTCAAAGTATCTGTCCTGGCACAAATACTATAAACATACTGTGGTGGCTCCTTTATTATGAATCTTCTCACCAGAGGTGTAAGACAAGAAGTTTAGTGGTGTAATCCGGAATTTTTGCAATATATTTTAAGTTTAATTACTGTACTGCTGCCCAGTTTACTTTCCTGTGGAAATGAATCACAGTCAATAGTAACCCATGTGCTTCAGTTAGATCGCATGGAGAAAGAAGAAAGGGGGGGGGACCTTTTAAATGACCCATCATACTGAAAAGCAAGCAAGACCTAAACTGTTTCCCTTTCTGTGCTATTTTCCAGACCGGATGCATCCTTAGGAAGCCGAGAGACAGAAAAGTTGTATGCATCCTTGCCAAAGTTATTCAGGAAAATAAAATTTGTTAATCACTTATGTAAGTGGGCTGGAGGTTATGCAGTTTTTGGAAGGAAAGTATAAATTATGGTCATGATGCTGATATAACAGGAGGAGGAGGAGGAGGAGGAGGAGGAGGAAGAAGAAGAGGAAAGAGACGTCCCCACTTACCTATATTCTGCTAACTTTGTAGTTTTCAGAATAGCAACAAATACTAAAAATAACTGCACATTTGAGCCTTAACTGTGATTCCTGTCAGTTTCTGTGACCACAGGGTCAAACAAAACAGGCATTTCCTACTCTTTAACCTTTGCCGCAAGCAGAAGGAAAAGTGTTCAAAAGGACCACTGTTCTTAAGGGCAGCCTGACACAACTGACCCTGAACTGTTTTGTTTTGCTTCTTGAATGCTAAATGCAAGGGGAGCTATGAGCATAATACCCTGGTGTCCATGGTTCCTGAATGCTCACAACCCATTGGATGCTCTTCCGGGATAGAACCCAGAGATCCGTGTCTTGCAGCAAAATATGGACCTGATTGAATATTGATTTATGATCTTTCACAGAGGCAAAAGGAAAGTAAGTCTGTGTGTCTCATCTATCTATCTAGTCTGCCTGTCTCATCTATCTATCTATCTATCTATCTATCTATCTCTCTCTCTCTCTCTCTCTCTCTCTCTCTCTCTCTCTCTCTCTCTATCTATCTATCTATCTATCTATCATCTATCTATCTATCGATCGATCTAGTCTGTCTGTCTGTCTCATCTATCTATCTATCTATCTATCTATCTATCTATCTATCTATCTATCTATCTATCTATCTCTACCTACCTACCTACCTACCTACCTATCTATATATCTATCTATATATCTATCTATCCATCTAATCCAGTGTTTTTCAGCCAGTGTGCCGTGGCACACTAGTGTGCTGTGAGACATGGTCAGGTGTGCTGCGAAGCTCAGAGAGAGAAAGAAAGCAAGAGAGAGAGAGAGAGAGAGAAAGAAAAAGAAAGCAAGAGAGAGAGAGAGAAAGAAAGCAAGAGAGAGAGAGAAAGAGAGGGAGGGAAGGAGAGAGAGCGAGAGAAAGACATAGAGGGAGGGAGGGAGAGAGAAAGAGAGCAAAAAAGAGAGGAAGGAAGGAAGAGAAAGAAATAGGAATGGAGAGAGACAAAGAAAGAGGAAGGAAGGGAGAGAAAGAGGGAGAGAGAAATAGAGCGAAAGGGAGGAAGAGAGAGAAATTTTTTGTCCAAACTTTTTTTAGCCCCCCCCCCCCGCCCCACTCAATGTGCCCCAGGGTTTCGTAAATGTAAAAAATGTGCCACGGCTCAAAAAAGGTTGAAAATCACTGATCTAATCTATCTATCTATCTATCATCTATCTATCTATCTATCTATCTATCTATCTATCTATCTATCTAATCTATCTAATCTATCTATCTATCTATCTATCTAGTCTGTCTGTCTGTCTGTCTGTCTCATCTATCTATCTATCTATCTATCTATCTATCTATCTATCTATCTATCTATCTATCTATCTATCTATCTATCTATCTAGTCTGTCTGTCCTATCTATCTATCTATCTATCTATCTATCTATCTATCTATCTATCTATCTATCCATCCATCTAGTCTATCTGTCTGTCTGTCTGCCTCATCTATTTATCTCTCTCTCTCTCTCTCTCTCTCTCTATCTATTTTAGATTTATTCCCCATCTATCTTGTTTCAAGGCAACTCTGTTTATTTATCAAATTTATATATCTCGTGGTTCTAGGCGACTCTCAGAGCCAATTTTCATGGGTTCTTCCAGCATCCACAGAGGGAAGCAAACCACTCGTCCTGAAAAGTAATCTACATTTGGCACTTAGACTGTGAAGTACACCTCCTGTGTCTTTGTACTCTTAATTGTCAAATGAGGTTGCTTGCTGAAGTCATTGAATCATTACAGCCTTGCTCAAGAATAAAGGTCTGGTTGAATGAAAATAGGGATGGGCAAATTAAGAAGCTCAGCATGCTTCAGAATCTGGTAACTGTCTCCCACCTCCTGTCCCCCAATAATTATCATTTGACACATTTGTGTACCTTTCTTTCTAAATAAGGAAAAGCAAAAAAAAGAAAGATTGTTTTGGCAATGGCTCAAATCCAACTAAGCAGTTTTGCGAGTTAGGAGATCTGATATAATGCCACACTGTTAGCCCATCTCTGACACTGGGCTGCTGAGGAACATATTGCCAAATTTGCTCTGGATTTTAAAGTAGATCTTGATAAGTTTGGACTGGGGCAGGAAGAGTCAAAACACTTTGGTTCTTCCAATACTGCCATCTTCATTAACTGACTGGGGAATTAGGACTATCTTTCTCCAGGATTTATAATATGTGCTTACCTTCCCTATTCTAGAAAGTCCACCCTAGTCTGGACCACAATTCCTATAATTCCTGCATTTGGGGGAAGGCTGCTCTAACCAACTTATCAACTTTTTACTAAAACTGGCTATAGACTACACCAAAACAGTTACCAGCTCGTTATTTCTTCTAAGGATAAAATTCTGAGCAGATTCAATTTCCATCTTAACTGTCCTCAAACACTTTTCATTCTCACAGAAATCTTTTTATGAGTAATAAAACAACGGTGCTTGCATTATAATGGGCTCTATGTTTCTGAACTAATTTTAGGTTTTTTTTATTCATATCTATTGTATATTTCATCTGGCTCTTTAACAACCGTAAAAGCGCTGCAAACATTTCTACATTTCTATGCTTTATTTGCAGTATCATAGGGAAAATTATATTATTGCTCTAACTTGGACTTTCTCTTTTATGTTTTAACTATTTGTAAGGTAGTTGTTTCAATCTGGGTATCTATGCATGAATGCCTATGAAATGTGGCTAAATTAAGACTGAATTTGGCAAGTATGGATATTTTTCATAATAAAGCCAAGAACAAGGGCTACAGTAATAAAGGTCTTTACATATACTCATATATCATTCTTTCAAATACAAAATCTGACAAGTTCTTCTGCATAATATCAACTCATTTCAGTGTATCTTTGACACATTCCAATTCCTTTGCATTGGTCTTCTTTAGTTTATCTTCTTCAAACATGTTAGGACTGTTTCCAATACTAAACTGACACACCTTCAGTGGCATTTACAAACTCTTGCTGCTTGACAAATCATAAAAGTGATGTCGCAGCATTGCATCAAATTCTCTTCCCATTTTGGTTGTGCATACAAAATGCATATAAAAGGTCAGTTTTTGCATCCCAAGGCCATGATACTGTTTGCAACACTCCAATGGATGACATTGATACATACATTTAATAGCAAACCAAAGTGATCATGTTGCTTTTCATCATTCTTCTTTGAACCTCCAACCAGTGTTCTTTTGCACAGCTTGCTCTGTCTCACAGTGAAAATGGCTGGGCAGGATAGAAAACGTCCCTATCATAGGAATCAAAATTATTAAGCTGAAATGACCTCAGCATGTCTTAGAGCAGTGATGGCAAACCTTTTTTCCCTTGGGTGCTGAAAGAGCATGGGTGTGCACTATCACGCCTATGCAAGTGCCCACATCTATAATTCAGTGCCTGGGGATGGCAAAAACAGCCCCCCCCCCCGTAGGCCCTCTGGAGGCTGGAAACAGCCTGTTTCCCAACTTCTGGTGGGCCCAGTGGGCTCCTGTTTTACTCTCCCCATGCTCCAAAGGCTTCCCTGGAGCCGGTGTGTGTGTGTGTGTTAAAAACGCCCTCTCCATCCCCCCACAAGAGACTCTCTGGAAGCCAAAAATGCCCTTCTAGAACCTTGTGCAAGCCAAAAATCAGATGGCCAGCACACACATGCACATTGGAGCTGAGCTAGGGCAATGGCTTGCGTGCCAGCAGATATGGCTCCACCTGCCATCTGTGGCACCCGTGCCATAGATTCGCCATCACTGTCTTAGAGCGTGTCGATTGACCTGGAGAATTCTTGGTATGCACTGGAATCTATCTTTCAGCCTGGAAGCTCTTTGTCTAGGCTGAAAACTTCAGCTAGTGCTTCAGACAAAGTTGGGTGGAGCCTCGTAGTATGTATGCATGCATTTATTTATTTGATTCATATGCCGTTCCTCCCTGAGGACTTGAGGAGGCTTACAGCATATAAAAGAAACAATGTTCTAAATCCAATTAATCTAAAATCCCCAATTATTAAAAACCAGACATTCCCACTCAGACCATAAACATACATAGCATTCATTGGTCAGGGGACTAGAGTCTAATAACCCCAAGCCTAGCAGCATAGAAGAGTTTTCAGACTCTTTTGGAGGCAATGAGGATGAGAGCAGAATGAATATCTGGGGGGAATTGATTCCAGAGGGCTGGAGCCCCCACAGAGAAGGCTCTTCCTTTAGGCCCCGCCAAGTGACATTGTCTAATTGACAGGAACTGGAGAAGGCACGCAAAGGGGAAACCCCGATTTGGCTCCTCGCTGCTGCTGCGCTACCGAGCAGATCAGCTGCTGGGCGGCCGAAGGAACCTTCCCTGGGTCTTCCCGGCCGCCCACGCAAAGGGGAAACCCCGGCTCCTCGCTGATGCCCGCCGCTCGCCCGCGCGCCAGCAAGAGGGGGAAGACCCAGGGAAGGTTCCTTCGGCCGCCCAGCAGCTGATCTGCTCGGTAGCGCAGCAGCAGTGAGGAGCCGAATCGGGTTTCCCCTTTGCGTGGGCGGCGGGGAACGCAAACTCCACCATCTACGCATGCGTGGCCATAGAAAAAAAAGGGCGCACATGCGCAGATGGTGTTTTTACTTCTGCAACCCTACATCGCGAAAAATCGATTATCGCGAGGGGTCTTGGAACGGAACCCTCGCGATAATAGAGGGATCACTGTATAGGCATGTAGCAATCCATGATCACCTGAATTACTGTACTTCCCTGAGGTGAGGTGAATGTCTCTTTATTGTCTTGTCCTCATGGCTAGAAAATCTGCCTAACTGCTCGTAGGCTTATCTGTCATTCATATAACACTGAGACACATAATATTTTGGACAGCAAGTCAGTTACATTATGCCTTTCCCTTTTGTAACACAAAACCTCTCTTCAAAGCAAAACATCTCTGTCTTATATAGGCTTAATCAGCAGTGGATTGCTCCCGTTTCAACCTGGTTCTTAGAACTGGTAATTCTTGCAGAAGGAGGCTCCACCCACCCACACGAGACGCTTCTGCACATGCATAGAAGAGTCATGCACGTAAATGCACACATGAACTGGTAGTAAAGGGTTTTAGAACCCACTAATGGGCTCAATGTATTTCAATTTGCCACTTCAAATTGCAGCTATATAAGCTTAAAACAACATAGACTATTCTAGCTCTCCTTGTCTTGGAACAAAATGAGAGGGTTTTTTTTCAACAATAACAAAAAAATTATAAATATAATTTATCTTTTTATCTTTTATTAACCTTCCCCTTCCGCAAACTTGTTGACTCTGTTTGTGGGTCATTGAAGAACTGGATGTGAAATAAGGGAGTTTCCTTTTTGCTCCATCAGTCATGTAAAAAAGGGAGTGGAAACAATGCTTGATCCAATCCCAGGTATTTCTTTGGAGATAGGCTCTTGGAAACTCAGCCAGAAAGCCAAATTGTTTTGCCCAGGTACCTGGCGAACCAGGTGGAATTTCCATGAAAATTTTTAACAACATAATAGCATGCCTGGCCTTTGGAATTCACTTCTCTGGATATATGAAGAGTAGTGAAACCTCATTTTGTGTGTCTTTATGTGATAAGTTCCAAGATAATGAACTTTTAAATACATGGCCGTTCTCAATCAGTTCTCTTGATATATCCCACTTTATCATCAATATTATATTATATTGTGTTGTGTTGTATTGTGTTGTGTTGTGTTGTATTGTATTGCATTGCATTGCATTGCATTGGATTGTATTAATTATATTATATTATATTATATTATATTATATTATATTATATTATATTATATTATATTATATTATATTATATTATATTATATTATATTATATTATATTATATTATATTATATTATATTATATTATATTATATTATATTATATTATATTATATTATATTATATTATATTATATTATATTATATTATATTATATTATATTATATTATATTATATTATATTATATTATATTATATTATATTATATTATATTATATTATATTATATTATATTATATTATATTATATTATATTATATTATATTATATTATATTATATTATATTATATTATAATTTTTTTTATTAGATTTCTATGCCACCCTTCTCAAAGTGACTCAGGCCAGCGTACAACATCCTAAATACAACAATATATAAAAGAAATCTAATTTACTTTTAAAAGACTGATACAAATTGCTAAAATGTTTAAAACCCCATATACAGACATACACACTCATCAGATTCAATCATTCATAATATCAGCCAGAGACAACCTCATCGCTCGTGCCCCCCATGCCCACTGGCAGAGGTGGGTCTTCAGAACTTTACAAAAGACCAGGAGGGAGGGGCAGTATGTATCTCTGGAGGGAGTTTGTTCCAGAGGGATGGGGCCACCACAGAGAAGGCTCTTCCCCTAGGTCTGGCCGACAGGACCTGGAGAAGGCCAACTCTGTGGGACCTAACCAGCCACTGGGATGCATGAAGGACCTCATATTTTTTTCGGGATATACTAGGCAATTTATTTTGGGAAAATGTTAATTAAGTACCATGTGCTTCTAAACACTGGGTATATAGGTTGCTTTAGAATATATTCCAATCAACAATATCTTCAGAAAAATAACATTCATGAGGAAAAAGACAACAACAACACACTTTGTGCACTTAATGGTTAATGCGCACTTCCAGTGTGACCCTGAACTGGTAGCGAAGGTAAGTAGGATCCACCCCTGATTTGTATTGGTAATTGGCTTTTGGGTTTTTCAATTCTTACCCAACTAAATTTTCCCCTTGTTTTATTTACGTTATTTGAATAACACATTAAAATTCCATTTCAATCAAACAGTGTCTGGGTACAGATGATTTTAGGCAATTGTAATCAAAATGTTTACAATAACATTCATCACAATAACAATAACATTGATGCTATAATAACAACAATATTTTGTTTGCCTATTTTATCAAATTTTCATTTTAAAATTTATCATTTTATGTTCCTGCATTTCTAACTTCCGTTTTTATTGTCTAACCATTGGTTAAATAAGTCCTGTGTCAAAAAGTATCCAGTTTCTTCTTTGTCCTTAATAGTAAGCATTAATACATATCCATTTGTGCACATTCTAATATTTTCTTTATTACACTCTCAACTGTTGTGATTTTGTCACACATTCATTGTTGAGCATATATAATTCTAGCCGCAGTTAATGCATGTAAAATCAAGTATATAGTCCCTTTGTCTTATCTTTCCGGCAGAATGCCCAACAGGAATATTTCTGGTTTCATGTCCATATGCTGTTTTATCATTTTTTCCATCCAAGTATGCATTTTCATCCAATATTTTTTTAGCTTTTGGACATGTCCACCTCATATGGTAATATGAACCAGATATTTTGTTACATTTCCAACATTTATCAGATCTATCTTTATACATTTTTCTCTTGTTGATGCAAAATGCCATCTATGGAACATTTTATACAATTTTCCTTTATATGCAGTTGACATAGTCAGTTTAACCTTTCTGTTATACAATTTCTGCCATTTGTCTATTTCTATTGCTTATCCAATTTTTTTTAGCCCAGACAAACATTGTCTCCTTTATCTGCTCACTTTCAAGTTTGATCCCTAAGAAGTAAAAATATATTTTCACCCAGTTAATTTTTCTAGATGAAATAAAATCATTTTCCCCTATCTTATTTGTATACTCGGCAAACCTTCAGAAGTCATCCAAACCACTGAGGTCATATAAATTCGAGAATTCATTCAATACAGAGGAACACATGATAACTGTCTAACAATGCTCTTCAGATGCCTCCTTTTGGGGGTTTTTTTTTTTTTTTTGGTTTTGTTATTGTACTCTATAGCATGTATGTTGAAGCCCAAATTCTTGGAGAAAACTGGTAGGATGTTTTGCTCATGCCAACTCAAGCTAAATCTGCAGTTGACATTTTCAGTCTGAACTCTTTTGCTGAAAATGAAAGTTATTCTTGCCTTTTTGCAAGCTGGAGAGGAAATGGTGAAAAGTTTTTTGCTGGGCGTCTTCACAAGGAAGAGATCCTATCAGTTACAAAGGATAAGCATAAAACTATGACATACCGACATACAGTATGTGTGACAAAAAACATCATACTATGATCTTCTATAATGAATACAATGAACAAGACTGAATTAAAAATAGTTTCCTTGTAGAAATGCAGAGTTTATTTATTATTGATTCAACAGAAGGGAAAACAGTTATTTTTTTTTTAAAAAAAATCTGTCGTCCCCCATCCCCCCCAATCAATTTTCCTAGATTTAGAGTGGATGAGTGGCTTAAGTAGAAATGGAGTTATGTCTTTTTATTAAAATAAAGTGCTGAGTCATGAGATAATTCATTTTAAAATGGTGGGTGTGGTGGACAGTCACAGAATGGTGAGATAATGATATCACTGAAGTGAGTTGGATTGAGATTTCAAGAATTATTTACAGATTTTCAACAGGTGGTTGGATGCTAAGCCTAAATGACAGTTTACATATCTGATATTTTTTCTTATCCTTAAAAATAGGAGTGCCAGAGTACAGTTTGAGGAAAACAGGAAAAGAGGGATTGGGGATTCCAAGATCATTGCAGGTTGTCTTTACCCAGTCTAGGCATTGTAAATAATATTCTGAGGGGTGGAATAATCACTTATTTATCCAAAATCTAGAATTAGTAGACTTCAGAGGGGTAGAGAAAATCTTCAAGATATATTTTCAGGACATACTGGGCTATGAAGTTAATATATTTTTGAAAAGCATCATGATTTTAATTGAAATTACATTAAATTCTGAAACTATTACCAAAAGAATTACTCAATTCACCAAGGGGATGGTCAATTCTAAATCTTTTGCCTACTTTCTTTCTTTCTTTCTTTCTTTCTTTCTTTCCTTTTCTTTTCTTTTCTTTCCTTTTTTCTCTCTATGTCCATTTCTCTCTCTCTCTCCTTTGCTTTTTTAAAAATTTCATTACAATTGCTGGTTTCTATTTATTTTTTTACAAATTATTTCTGAGCTGGATTTTTATTTTTAGACATTTAGCTCACAGCAAAGAAGCTAATTTAAAAGCACATTACAGGAAAACCAGAAAGATCCATCAGTTTCTTAGAATATAGATTAAACAGGAAGGACTGTTGCTTTGAATATAGTTTTATCAAACTTTTCCAAAGTGTTTAGACTCCGGCGTCTAAAGGAATGCAACTGTTGAAAAATACGCACTGCACTGCATTGTTGCATATCAAAGGAAGGATAGGGCTGTTCCCCAGAACCATTGTGACAAGATACATATTTCTAAAGACACTGTTGTCTTTTTCGTTTTCTTCCCGCTTCCAGGTCAGCTCTTGGGTTAAACCATAACTGTCACCACTGGAGAAGAATAGGAAATATATTCCACCTTTCTTCTGTTTCTCTCTCACACATAATGTGTGACATAGAAAGAGAGAGAGAGAGAGAGAGAGAGGGAAAGGGAGAGAAAGAGAAGAGTATATGTATGTTTGTGCATGCTGATGCAAAGCACATGGAAGACTTTCAGGATGTTATATTTTGAAATTTGATTAACCTCAAGTGAGAAAGCATAAAACAGTTCCCGTAATTCTTCATTCTAACCCTGAAAAACAATAAAGCATCACCTTAACTACTTAAATTAAATTAAATTAAACATAGACAAAGATCAAATTGCCATCAATTTGACATCTCTAACAATAACAATGTTTTAGAAAACAAAAAGCCCACCTCGCTGCCAACTTAAGTCCAGTCAAGTCCTAACCCTTCCCAAGGTCATAGTTTAAAGGGATCTTACATTTTGTGTTGGAAACAGATTTTCAAGTGATTTTCAAAGTATTGCCCTGAGACTGTGCAGACAGCCTAGTCCAGATGTCATATTTGATTGCCCCCCTTTTTAATTAAAAACAGGTTAGAAGCCTAGAGATTTTAGAAACGAAGTGCAATTTTCACTGTTTGGACTGGAATACTAGATGTGCCAATACAGGTAACTTACAACAGTTCATTTATTGACCATTTGAAACAGCACTAAAAATAGTGACTTATGTCCATTTTTTTCACCCTATGACCGTTGCAGCATCTTCATTGCCACGTGATCAAAATTCTCATGCTTGGCAACTAGTTCATATTTATGACAGTTGAAGTGTCCCGGAGTTATGTGATCATCTTTTGCGACCTTCTGACCAGCAAAGTCAATGGAGGAGCCAGGTTCACTTAACAACCATGTTACTAATTTTACAACTGCAGTGACTCATTTAACAAACGTGGAAAGAAAAGTTGTAAAATAGGGCCAAACTCACTTAACAAGTTTCTCCCTGGCATAAATTCTGTGCTGAATTGCATACCAATGCTGGGCTAAATTAAATACCAATGTTGGTATGAAGTTAGGGTTTGGAATTGCTCATCTGTTAACTATAAAATGGATTAGAGCTACTCAGGGAAGGATAAGAGGAAATCGAAAGGAAGAGGAGAGAGGGCAGCGGTGGGCTACGAGCTGGAACACTAAAAGATTAGATTAGATTAGATTTATTGGATTTATATGCTGCCCCTCTCCGTAGACTCAGGGCGGCTCACAACAATGGTAAAAAACAATACATAGTAACAAATCTAATATTTAGCAACCTAAATTACAGTTTTAGGTTAAAAAATCCAAAAGAAACCCCAATATATAAAAAACAAGCACACAGTCGAATCATACACAGAAACTACATGGGCAAGGGGGAGTTGTTTCAATTCCCCTATGCCTGACGGCAGAGGTGGGTTTTAAGGAGTTTCGCCATCGCGGCTCAAAAATTCTTGCCGTACCAGCGTGATTTCACTGCTGCACCTGCGGAGGAAGCAAAATCGCACATGGAATCGCAGGTGTGCCCGTGTTTCGGTGAGTTTTTTTGCTTCCGTGCATTCTGAAACACGGGCGCACCTGTGGCTCCGTGAGTGATTTGCTTCTTCCACAGGTACAGCAGTAAAATTGTGCTGGTCCTGCAAGAACTTATGTGCCACCGCGGCAAGCATAATTTAGCGTTCCGGCTCGTAGCCCATCGCTGAAAGAGGGAGAAGGGAAGTAGAAAAGAGGGAGAGAGGGAGAAAGGTAAAGGGAAGAGAGCAGATAGAGGGAGAAATATAGAAGGAAAAGAGATGGGGGAGTCGTGTTTAAGCTTCGTGCTTGTATAAGCTTTATGCTTTTATCTATATTGTATTTTAGCTTCGTGCTAATTATCTATATTGTGTTTTGTTTTGTGCTAATCTTGTAATTGCTCAGTGCGTATTATTCTGTATTTGCTTCGTGCTTATTCTGGATTGTTTATATTTTGTTTATATGTAAATAATACTTATTTAACTAAGTCTGTGTCTTGGCTTTATCACACATCCACGCTCTGTTAAAATTCTCTGCTCAGTATTGTCGAAGGTTTCATAGCCTAGCTAACCGAGACAAGCCAACAGGTATGGCGGTTTATGTAAAGATGGTGAAAAAGTTTTTAAAAAAATTAAAATGGCATTTTGTATTTTTTGGAATTTAGTCCTTTGATTGTGATTATGTCCTCCCTGACATAAATTCTGGGCTGAATTTATGTGATCATAAGTCAAGGACAACCTGTAGCTGACGGAGAACAATAGAGTTTCATGGTGGGAAAAAACCCCATAATGATTCTGAATTGTCTGCTTCAATTCCTGACCTCTGATAATGTGAACAATGTAGGTCTATTGAAATCAAGCTCTTTGGAGTGAAGTCTACTCATATGGCCAGCCTCTGTAAGGGTGGGGTCTTTGGCACACTGTTCCCTGAGCTTGGTTGTTTTCATATAGAGGTTTTATTACCAAAACTAGGTAACATCATCAGTAACATAATCTTTTAAGTGTATGTTAATTTTAACAGACATCCCAGAAATACTAGGATGAGTGGGCACTCCTTAAAACTCATAGGTAAGAAAGTGAGGACAAATAAAGGGAAATATTTCTTCACCCAGAGGGTCATTGCTTTATGGAATTCACTTCCAGAAGGGGTCGTGACAGCTGTCAGCCTGGGTAGCTTCAAGGCAGGATTAGACAGATTCATGGATGCCAAGTGTATCGGTGGTTATTGAAACAGATGTCCAAGTGCTGTCTCTACGTTGGTTGAGGCAGGCAGGATTCCCTTGGGTACCATTTATTGGGGGGGGGGGAGGCAAGGAAAAGGAACATTTTGCCTTCTCTTTCTGCTCAAGATCCCCAGGTATAATTGGTGGGCTACTGTGGACACAGAATGCTGGACTCGATGGGCTTTGGCCGGATTCAGCATGGCTCTTCTTATGTTCTTAAAGCTCTAATGACTAATAAATATTATTGATTGTAGTGATTAATTATGAATTTTTCCCCTTTGAAAAAATTGTTGGTAAATCATGAGGTCCTTTGGGAAACATCCCAATTTTCTCCATTTCTTTCATTTTTATTCTACCGTGACAGTCTTATGAAAGTAAAAGATGACGCCCAAGTCTTTGCCAGGCAAACAATATGCTTTGTTTGTCACATGAAAGTAATGCACAGCTCCCTTAAATGTTGTATAGCAGAGTCCTCTTGCATTCCATAGCCATGCACTTGAACCACCTCCATTCATATCTGAATCTTTTTATCCCAGCCCACATTGAGCAAGCTGCTCTGAAGCTTAATTCTCCTGACCCTTCAGTGCAGTTGGATATTGTCACCTAATCCCTTTTTCCCCTTATATCCCATGTGTGGTTTTGACTTCTTTCTCTTCTCGATTCCTTTTTCCTCTTCCTTTTTTCCCCTTTCTTTCTTATTTCATAAGCCTCTCTTCAGGCTCTGCATTCCAGAATTCATCCTTGCATTAGTGCTGGCATACAATGCTTTCCCAGTGTTAGAGGATTAGACACGACAGAGACTATGGCAACTTACTAGATGCATATGGGGAACATAAGGGGATGGTGGAATGTATATATGAAATCGAAAGAGCTGAGAGCCAGTAGGAGTGTGAATGAGGAATGATGGTTTAAGGTGAAGTAATATGATTGTGTCAATTTGCTTGCTATAGAAAACAGGGTGGAAAACCAAGTAATGTACTCCATGAAGAGGCAAATAGGACTTCTGAGTAGAAGACTTGGTAGTACACAGAGCAGTGATAAATGACCAGCAATTTAATAGCATGGATGTGACTGGCACCATGAAAAGACCGAGGAGTGGTGGGAGACATCTTAGTCAACTCGCTCCAGGTTTCAATTGTTGTGACTACTATGGGAAATTACTGTGCATCCATTTCATCACGACAAGAAATTTCAAATGTCAGGGTAGCTCCGTTTTAACTTCACTGAAAGTCCTATGCTTAAAACAAACAAACAAAAAATCTTGACATCTTGGGGAAAGTAACAAATAAAAAGGAGAATTTGTTTATTTGTTTGTTTGTTTATTTTGTCCAATATGCAATAATACACAATGAAGGTAATAGAGGACACCTTCGAGAAAATAGAATTAGAGAAAGAATAGAAGAGAATATAGGATAAAATAAATCAATGAGAGAATATAAGAAAGCTATAGGGATAGAAGAGAAGATATATGGGATATAAGAGAGACAATAGGACAGGGGTCAGAAGGCACTCTTACATTCCGGAAAGTTCCTGTCGTATATAGAAAGTGCAGGAGATATATAGAAAGTGCAGGAGATATATTTATCAAAGTGAGATATATTTTTAAAACGTGCGATCTTCTGGGATAAAACTAGTGGCGGGTTGCTACCAGCGTGTTAGGTGGCTGTGCACTGGTAGTGCCTGCCAGATTGCACAATTTGCTCACAACCAAAGTTTTTACTGCCACACTGTGGGTGTGGCTTATTTTTTGGGTGTGGCTTGATGGTCATATGACTGGGTAGGAGTGGCTTGCCGGCCATGTGACCAGGTGGGAGTGGCTTGAATGATCATCATCGTTCAAGTGAACTGTTAAGTCCTCGATTTACAAGGTCACTCTCTGGGGTGACAATTTGCTTCGCGTTTCCCATGCTCCCCTTCTTGGGTCGGCCCCTGCCTCAGGCTGGGTAGGTAGACGAATGGGTTCCAATCAGCTGTTGAGAAAAGAGGGGGGAGGAATTGGGCCCCCTGCAACTCCTGCCAGTGCTGGTCTCCCTGTCGCTTTCCGAGGAGGATGGGAGGGGGGATAGCCAGCTTGAGCTGGGCACATAGCTTCATTTACACAGGTGGAACTGCGTTCCACCCCATCCTCACCCTGTCCCCACCCGTGCTCACAACCAATCTGGTGCTGGTCCTTCAGGTGCCACCATCTTTTTTTCTTGAAGTTTTGGTCTTTTTTGCTTCCTGCGCATGCGGAGAAGCAAAATCTCACAAGGAGATGCTCTCATGTGTGAGATTTCAGCACGGTTTTGCTTCTGCACATGTGCGGAAGCAAAAAAAAATCACTGAAATCTCACATGCATGCGTGTCCCCTCCTGAGTTTCCGGTGCATTTTTGCTTTCCTGAGCATGCGCTGAAGCAAAATCACTTCTGGGGACATGCACACATGAGACTCCTCATGGTGCGCATGCAGCACACCGGTAGCAGCAGATAAGAGGAATCTGCCCCTGGATAAAACCAAGAATCACATAAAACATGTTAATGACAGTTTTTCAGAATACTGCTGCTCCCTAATAATTAATCGTTTGACATCTTCTCTAAATATTTACGGGATGTATGTATGGGATTTTAGGCAGTTGCAGATAATTACTGCATTAAGAAGATTAACCTTCTGCAATATTTTTGGCCAATACACATGAGGGTTTCAGATTCCTTGAAAATAAACACACTTATTTGCTTGCTTGTATGCTTTATCTGTATGCTATCCATTTGCAAAACCTTTGGGTGGTTGAGGAACTGCCCCCCCAAAAAAAATTTAAGTCCAACAAATTTAATTGACTTGACTTGACAAAGCAAGAATGAGGAGAAGAGATTCCAGATATAGATAGTATATTATTTTACATATAGAAGTGTGCAAGTTCCAGATCATGTAGAAACTGATAGCCAGACTGTAGCTATTAAAAACCATCATCCCACCAGCTTTCATGAGCCTCTGGGTTCTCCCCCCGCCCCCACCCAGCCACCCACTTTCCACCACCAGGTTGACAGTTTTGTTGTGTCTGAGGAATGCAGGTGTCATTGAAGGTCATGGGCACACAATTATTATTCACTTAATTTGAATAAACGCTTTTATATAAAGAATGCTGGAGGCCCGCTTAAGCCTGATTTTCTTCGCAAGCATGTTGTGAGGCTTTAAAAGTCTGTGAAGTGCTTGAGACCTTTGCAGAGAAAGCGCTTACACAAATGCAATGGGTCATTGTTTGTTCGAGCTGTTCATCATTTGTTCAAGGCCACTGCCCCCTTTCCTCTCAACGGTAAGAAGTTCAAAGCAGCCTTTCCGGAATCACTGGAGAAGGAGTGTGGGTGGGTGGGTGGAAACAGCAGTGGGGAGACAGGCAAAATACAGGAAGAATCATAGAATGCAGAGCTAGAGGGCCCTAGGAATTGTAGCCAGGTAGATCTTCGAAGCTGCTCCTCTTATCTTTCTAATCATAGTGGTCTTTAAAAGGTAAGCAAAAAAAGGACAAATGTGACACATTAGAAGAATATGAATTGGTGAAGGTCATCAGTCTATTATGACTGGCCGCAATCGTAATATGTAATATTAGATTTTTTTTGCCCAATATTGGAAAAATACAGAAATCCTCTTAGAAAAAGCAGTAAATAATAATATATATAATTGTTCTGAAATGGATAAACTGACGATGGAATTCAGGGGCCAAAAAGATTCTGAGTATTATGAAATGTGGGCAAAATGGCACAGATGGATTGAGTTAAGAAATAGAAATAAAAAGATCACAAAAGATATATAATGATTAGTAAAATAAAGAATATAAATGTTTAAGTATGAATGATTTGAATAGGGACTTTGTGATTGTATTAAATAATACGGATATTACTGTAATTAATTAATATGTATATTATTATGGGATTTAATGACATCTGATGTAGCAATGCAGAAATACTGAATGTTTGCTAATATCACAATTTTTTTGTTTTTGTTTTTGTTGCTGTTGTTTTGTTTTGTTTCCTTTGTCTGTCTTTTGTTGTTATTTATTTGTCTGTTTTAAAATATATTTGAAAATGAATTTAAAAAATCAAAAAAAGAAGAAGAAGAAGAAGAAGAAGAAGAAGAAGAAGAAGAAGAAGAAGAAGAAGAAGAAGAAGAAGAAGACAAAGAAGAATATGAATTGGGAAATCTTTGATCCAGACTCAGTCTCTAAATCACCTGGCTATAGAGGTGAATTCCTATCTTAACTATCAAGCATAATTGCATTGTATCAAGAATGTGACAGTTTTTCCAGGCAAAATGAATTTGGAACAGAGTTACTCTTTAAAGAGAGCAGTTGTATCCCTATTTTCAGTTAGGGGAAAAGTTATAAGTTGTGGTCGGTTAATACATAAAAAGTTCTGTATACAATCCCAAACGTATAAAAGTTGTTTCCAGATAGTACTGAAGATTGCATAGTTGGTCACGCTAACGGATCTGATATTACACCTACATATAAGCTCACACACATTGTTACAGATTTATATTCTTACATTATAGCCACTATGACTTCACATACTTATAATTCCTGTGGGAAGGGGAAAGGAATACGTTAATTAATTATTTGGTGTTTGGTCAGTGTATTTTCTAAACTCCAGCCACTGCAAATTATGGTGAAATGAAATACATGAATCCAATGAACTATGGTTTTCTTAACAAATCATGTTTAAACAACTATGGATTTAGCATAATATGTGAAAATCCTCAGATATTCTGAAAAGAAGATCACCTCCTTTTGCTATCAAATAATCTACAGCAGAATCATTGTTTATATGATGCTAGCTGACAGATAGCAGAGCCTGAGTATAATGAGACGTGGGAATGACCTTGAGAAACCGAAAGAAGAGCTACAGACTAGGCAACAGTCTGATAAATGAAATTTCAGTCCAAAGGAAAACTCAGAAGAGACTCTACCTACTTATTGGGAATAAATATAAAGGATGGAAATTTGCAAGATTCTGTAAATGTAACCTTACAATAAAAATAGTGCTACCATTCACTGTTATCTTCTTGTCTGGCCTACCGCTAACACTGAGTGCCCTTGTGAAGGATGGATAAATGCAATTGTTCTCTCATCTCAAGATTTCTTTTCTCTCTCTCTCTCTTTCCCTCCTCCTCTCTCTGCGTACTATAAAGCAAATTATTGAAACAAAACTATTGCATCTGAAATATTGAACCATACAATAATTTCAATGCAAGTGTGTCTTCAATTCTTAACAAAAAGAAGTTGTTGATGATAAAGATTATAAAGATGATATCAGATAATTTGATCATTGTCAACCCTCTAAAAGTATTTCAAGCAGGACAAAATTCTGAAAAGAGTTAGACATTTTCTGATAGACATTTTCCCATCTCTCTCTCTCTCTCTCTCTCTCTCTCCATACACACACACATATACATACATATACTGTACATATACATATACATATACATATATGCATATGTACGTGTGTATATGTCTATATATGTGTGTATTTCTATATATCTGTGTTCAGGGGAAACTCAAATATGGGAAGAAGTGTACTGCTTCATTTTGCCTTTCAACCCCATTCCAGGGGTCATCCAGGCTGCAAATCGTATTTTCAAACTTACAAAGAACTAAATATGTTTCCTCCTATATTTGGGTATACCAGGTAACTCAACAGAAAAATATTTAATCTTTCCCCTGGCTCAGCTGATAAGGGAGGAGAAATTGTTGCTTAGAGGGTAAAAGCACTGCCTAACAAGGCTATATACTATATTTTTCAGTATATAAGATGCACCTTTTTCCTCCCTAAAAGAGGTTGATAATTTGGGTGCATCTAATACTCTGAATGTAGCTTCCCCCCCCAGCCCTAATTAGCTGCTAATGATCTTCCCAGCTCTTTCATTGTTTCTCTCTGCAAATAATGTTTTCCAAGCCCTAAGGTTTTTTTCATTATTCTAACTTGCTCTGAATAAGTTTCTTTCCAGCTGTAGCCAGGTGCTAACAATGTTCCCAGCTCTTACCGGCTTGCAAGCTCTTTCATTGTTACTCTTGGTAAAGAATGTTTCCAAACCATGTCTTTTAGGGTTTTTTTTCATTGCTTTATTTGCTCAGGCTTTTTCTTTCTAGGTGCTAATGATGTTCCCAGCTCTTATTGGCTTGCAAGCTCTTTTGTTGTTACTCTCTCAGAATAAAAATATTTTTAAGACCTTAACTACGCGATAAAATAATGTGGCGAAGCTGACCAGACTAAGGACGCTAGCCAGATGAATACCTGGTAAGCAGATTCTTTTCCCTATTTTCCTCCCCAAAAACTAAGATGCGTCTTATATTCCAGTGCGTCTTGTACTCTGAAAAATATGGTATGTATGTATGTATGTATGTATGTATGTATGTATGTATGTATGTATTCTTATCTAAAAAAAATTGAAAGTTTCCTTTGTTGGTGAAAGAAGCTTCTTTTTCAATCATGGTCTCAAAGTTTCTCACCTTTATTTGGAAACATTTTATTTTTTCAGGCTGGCAAGACTTACCTAATCAAATGAGCGATTAGCATTTTAAAAAGAAGTTATATACATGTGGGAGAATCCAGCTGTATTCTGCTTTTAGAAGTCCCAAACTTCCAGAATCTTTCTATTTAACAGACAATTAGCCAAGAAGATTCCTCATTAAGTTAGAACATATTGTATATTTACAGAGCAACTAAGCAATTAGGAATTAAATAAAAAACTAAAAAAAATGGTTATGAGTAAAAACCTCAGAAATAATATTAAACTAGCAGGGTAAAAGCTGGCAATGAAGCCTCATGGAAAACCATCAGTATTTTTTCTGGCTCCAGCTCTTACCAAACTTTATGCAGTGAGTAGGCTGGGAGGCAAAAACAAAAATCTACATCTGAGAACAAAAAATAACTTGAGAAGACATCACAAATCAAGGGAATACAAAATGTACAAGCATGGAATAATTTAATGCTCAGGAACTACCAACTTTCTACCTATAATTTCACTTTTTAAAAGTTGCCACGGACAAGGGAATATTTTTACAAGAATATTTTACTGTGAAAGAGCTGGTGTCGATATTATAATAGTTAAGATGACTGTTCCAGTAGTCATTTCTGAAGCATCATAGAAGAATTCCCCTTTATCCTCTCTTCCCCAAGCCACACATTTTCATCTCTTACAGCCATTTCTCATAGACTTGGTTGCCAATTTTATGCACCATCCTGATCAAATTTCTCGGAGCTCACTGCCATTTGTAATTTTAAAAAACTGTTGTCCAGAATAGGACGCAATACTCCAAACGTGGTCTGACTAATACAGAATTATTAATTCTCTTGGCATAAATGGTAAGTTCCTGTGAAAGCTTATTAAGATTGCATAAATATTTTTAGTAACTGTATCACACAGTTGGATTAGCTTCAGTCCATTCTCATATGTGTTCAGCAGTAAGTCCTCCCCAATACATTAGATTTTTAAAAAAATCTGTGTGGAAAAATAATACATTCTCACAAAGCATGCATTTCTAAATATATTTTATTTAAATGGCCACTTTATCATAAGATATGCATTCTGAAATATGTTTAAGATCAAGTGTTTAGCACAGAGCCCCCAAAGATGTTCTAATAATAATAATAATAATAATAATAATAATAATAATAATAATAATAATAATAATTTATTAGATTTGTATGCCGCCCCTCTCCGAAGACTCGGGGCGGCTCACAACAAGCGATAAAACAATATTGTACAGGCACAAATCTAATATTAAGAAAAAAACTAAAAACCCTATCAATTTAAAAAACCAAACAACACATACATACCAAACATAAATTATAATAAGCCTGGGGGAAAGGTGTCTCAAATCCCCCATGCCTGGCGGTATAGATGGGTCTTAAGTAGTTTACGGAAGACAAGGAGGGTGGGAGCATTTCTAATCTCTGGGGGGAGTTGATTCCAGAGGGCCGAGGCCGCCACAGAGAAGGCTCTTCCCCTGGGGCCCGCCAGACGACATTGTTTAGTCGGTGGGACCCGGAGAAGGCCGACTCTGTGGGACCTTATCGGCCGCTGGGATTCATGCGGTAGTAGGCGGTTCCGGAGGCATTCTGGTCCAATGCCATGTAGGGCTTTAAAGGTCATGACCAACACTTTGAATTGTGACCGGAAACTGATCGGCAGCCAATGCAGGCCACGGAGTGTTGTAGAAATGTGGGCGAATCTGGGAAGCCCCACGATGGTTCTCGTGGCTGCGTTCTGCACGATCTGAAGTTTCTGAACACTTTTCAAAGGTAGCCACATGTAGAGAGCGTTGCAGTAATCGAACCTCGAGGTGATAAGGGCATGAGTGACTGTGAGTAACGACTCCCTGTCCAAATAGGGCCGCAACTGGTGCACCAGGCAAACCTGGGCAAACGCCCTCCTCGCCACAGCCGAAAGATGATGTTCCAATGTCAGCTGTGGGTCGAGGAGGACGCCCAAGTTGCGCACCCTCTCTGAGGGGGTCAGTAGTTCCCCCCCCCAGGGTAATGGATGGACAGATGGAATTGTCCTTGGGAGGCAACACCCACAGCCACTCCGTCTTGTCTGGATTGAGTTTGAGTTTGTTGACACCCATCCAGTCCCCAACAGCCTCCAGGCACCGGCACATCACTTCCACTGCTTCGCTGACTGGACATGGGGTGGAAATGTACAACTGGGTATCATCCGCATATTGATGATACCTCACCTAATCCTCAGATTGGTCCAGATATGCATTTCAATATAATTTGCACACAATATTTCACTACATATAATGCTCATAGATTTTCCAGTAGTGAAACCATATGCTAAATGCCAATGTACGCATAGCAAGATATTCTTTCATTTTATAGTTGAAGACATTTGAAAAAGAAATACAGCATGTCTCCGTTGAAATTAAATGAAAATTGGCTTTGTGTTTGTTTTAAGTATAAGGAACATACTGATAAAATAATATTGATTTATGTCTTTTATTGGGCTTATAACCCACTTTTTTTCCGTCCACAAATGGCACTCAGTGAAAGTTAAACTTAGTTAGTTAGAGAGTTAGTTGTTGCTAGGATGCAGACATTGCATCCCTAAAAAGCTCCTCTATGGTGAACTGTCTAAAGGAAAGCGATCACATGGGGAACAAAGGAAATGTTACAAAGACACGATATCAAGTCCCTCGATATCGATACCACTTCCTGGAAAACCCTGGCACAAGATCGACCAACATGGCACATGCTGATCCACCAAGGCTGCCAGACATCTGAGTCCAGAAGAACATTCAGAGCAGTAGAGAAGCAAGCACTCCACAAAGTCAGGGCTACAAATGCAAATGCTGTGACAATGGTGCCCACACTTGTCTGCCCAACATGTGGCAGAACATTTTGTGCCCATATAGACCTTACCAGCTACCTGCAGACACATCATATACAGCCCACAACCCATTAGATGTCAAGGTCCTCCTCAAATGCGATGGACGGACAACATAAGTATAAGGAATACACTGATAAAATAATATTGATTTATGTCTTTTATTGGGCTTATAACCCACTTTTTTTTCCATCCACAAATGGCACTCAGTGAGAGTTAACCCCCCCAAAATATGTGCAGTAATAACCTATAGGAAACAAACATTTGTATGACTATCTGAAAGTTAATGGCATCTCATGCCTTTGCAAGTCTTCCAGTCACTTTCCAGCTATGCATTTACATATTAAGGATGGGAATATTAATATAAAGATTATTTTGTTCCTACTTTTCTCTCCACGTTCCATGGACGTCATTAGAAAATGTTACTTGAAAACATACATGAATTCGAGGATGATTGATTCATCATGGAAAAGTATTAAAATCACATCTCTGCTCATGAAGCAGAGCAGATGCATGACACAAGAGCCTCCCCAAGCCAAAACATTCGAGTGTTCCTTCTTTCTACACAGCTTCGAGGAATTGGAGGTCAGTTGCTTTGATTTAACTTGGAGAGAGAATGAGACGGCTACTGTTTCAGTTATCTGCTTCATTAAGTTTAGACTCTATTTGTGTCTGTTTGCTTTTCTACTTGTGCTTGGAAGTGTGTCTATCTGTGCTCTGTTTCATAAGGTCTGGAGTTTATTTGCCTGCATTTGCTTTCCACTGCCTTTGGACTATGTTTGCTCTGTGCTCTGTTTGATTGAGTCTGGACTTTATGGGTCTGAGCTTCTTCCAGAGCTTTGAGGCCTTGTTTGTTTTGCTTTCCAAAGCCTGGGAATGTGGTAGTATGTGGCTTGCTCATTGCCTTGAAGAGTGAGTGAGATGCCTTGCAGTAAGTATGAGAGCATTCCTATATAGAGTGACCCTTCGCCTAATTCTTCTACCTTCTTCAGGCAGTCTTGATTATCCTCTCTTCAAAATCTATTGAGAACTTTGAGATAGTATCCTAACACATGTGATGGATACCTGGTCAAAGAAGGCTGATCAAGCCATGCAGGTGCAAGGAAAAGGGATTTGCCCTAGAAACCTGGGTTCTCAGCAAAAGGGCCCTGAAGAAGAGAGAAACAATTAGATTGCCCATGCTCATGCTTATCAGGACTCATCCGGAAGATTTCCATCTCAGAAAAATACCACCTGATGTCCATGAGACTAGAAAAGAAAGGAGATTCATTTTTATTTTATTTTATTTTATTTTATTTTATTTTATTTTATTTTATTTTATTTTATTTTATTTTATTTTATTTTATTTTATTTTATTTTATTTTATTTTATTTTATTTTATTTTATTATTTTATTTTATTTTATTTTATTTTAATTTATTTTATTTTATTTTATTTTATTTTATTTTATTTTATTTTATTTTATTTTATTTTATTTTATTTTATTTTATTTTATTTTAATTTATTTTATTTTATTTTATTTTATTTTATTTTATTTTATTTTATTTTATTTTATTTTATTATTTTATTTTATTTTATTTTATTTTATTCTATTCTATTCTATTCATTTTATTTTATTTTATTTTATTTTATTATTTTTATTTTATTTTATTTTATTTGACTTGTCTTATGACAGGCTTCTTAAGAATGCAAAATTTCTGATCATTATAATTCATTTGAAAAAGTGATAACTCCTTCTGGAATGAGCCTTATAGAAGAAGTATCCAATACATGCTATTATATAGAGTGTTCAGACAGATCTTTGTCTGTAGAGCTTTTGAAATAATTAGACAATTGAGTGTATTGGGCTCCTATTATTTTGACATATATATTTAATAATTAAGGAATGATCATTGGTTGAGCTTTTTGTTCTATTCTAATAAAGTGTGTGTGTGTGTGTGTGTGTGTGTGTGTGTGTGTGTTCCAGAGAGCTTTATTGATTTATCTCCAGTCCTCCAAGGAATTCAACATGCAAAAAAGGATCTCTTTTGTAGTGCTTGTAGACACCTGGACTCTTCCCAATAGGAAACCTCTTTGGGAATCTTAACCAAAACCGCAGAGGAAAAGAAAGGTTGTGGGCACAAGAAAGCATCTTCTCTTCATGAAAGCTACCCTCCATGTCATGACAAAGATAAACTCCCCCTCTGGGAAGGGGAGCAGTAGTGCCAGGCCAAAAGGTGAAACTTTTTTGCAGCAGCGCCCACCCTTTGGAACATTATCCCACTGAGGTGAGATTGGCCCAAATCCTATTGGCCTTCCAAAAAATTTGAAGACCTGGTTTTGTCATCTGGCCCGGGGATCTGGTGACATGAATGGGAATCCTGCTCAGTGATTGTACTTTTAACAAAATGAATAGCACTCTGCTGCTGATTGGTTTTCTCGTTTTCAATGTTTGTAATCATTTTTATAATTATTTTGATTGATTTTGTATTACTTTCTTGGTTTTTAACTTGGTTAACTACCCAGAGTAGTGAGTAGTCAGCTCTATGCATTTAATAAACAAATAAACTAATGTCTCTGTAAGAATCAGTTTGTTGTAAATTATTTCACAGCCAAATGAACAAGATGCACCATTGTAAGAACATTTTTATTGTTGAGAAAAACTCCACCTATCAGCTTAATTCAGATGCATTTAACTTATCCCACAAACCTTGCTTTATAAAATTTAGATAATCTTGCCAAGAGTCTTCTTCTTTTTTTCAGTTTATTTGACTGAATTCTATTCTATGCCAACATTGCATTTGCTGGATACGGATTCTTAATATTGCACAAATCATTTTCTTTTAAAGCAATTTAGAGGTTTTTTTTTCTTCCATAGAGTTTAACTTGCCCTCCCACTCTTGTCTGGTATCCAACCAAAGGAAGTTGAGGGAGTAAAAGTTTGGCAAAATATTACCAACAATATTCCAGAATTCCTAGAGCAGCTTTGATTAAAGTCATTCCATAGTGTGTGCTAAGACCACACTTGGTTGTGAGTGGGAGCAAGTTTAAATCAATGACTATAGGAAAGATGTTTCAAGTTGAAAAAATAATGCATTAGTGCTACAATGTCTACAAAGTGGGGAAAAAAATATCTTTGCACTAAATACCACCGAGAACATTTAGTATAATGGAGCAGTATAGTTCAACATAAAGGCCACGGGTTGAATTCACATTTGGACTTCTTCCTTACACAGGGCTAACACCAATCTAAGGTCGGGACTTCTCTTCCTTTAGTATCCCCATGCCTATCATCTTGGAGTTTGTGTCGGCCTTGGGAACCTGAGCCAATTAATTATAACTTGGCTTCTGCTCCATAAGAGATGCTGTGAAGGCAGTTTTGCAAAGCTTCCTTTGGAGCTGTGAGGTGGCCAATTGTCCATTGGCAAGAATTCTCACTTTGTCTTACCTCCCAGATCCTGTGGCTCCCTCCTTCTTCTTTCCCACCATTCTCCACCAATCTTCAAGGAACAGATTTGTCTCTCTCTGTACAATGTTTCCTTTTTAAAAAAGTGATGGTGGGGGGGGGGGGGGAGGGGAGAGGAAAGTTCTATATTTTTTCCTCAGCTTATCAAGAAATTGTAAGGAGAGAAATCAAGGAATTAGGATAACAGCTAGCCCAAGCTTATACACTGCTCAAAAAAAAATAAAGGGAACACTTAAAAAACAGAATATAAATCAAACTTCTGTGAAATCAAACTGTCCACTTAGGAAGAAACACTGATTGACAGTCAATTTCACATGCTGTTGTGCAAATGGAATAGTTGTACAAATGAAATATTCAATGAGAATATTTCATTCATTCAGATCTAGGATGTGTTATTTCAGTGTTCCCTTTATTTTTTTAATATTAATAATAATAATAATAATAATAATAATAATAATAATAATAATAATAATAATACAGGCCACTTAGCTTGGCATCAGTTGTAGTTTGCAGGCATCCTTACTCAAGTTTGCAAGCATCCTTACTCAATACTACTACTACTACTACTAGTAGTAGTAGTAGTAGTAGTAATTTATTAGACTTGTATGCCGCCCCTCTCTGAAGACTCGGGGTGGCTCACAACAGCAATAAAACAGAACAATACAAATCTAATGGTTAAAACTATAACTAAAAACCCACTATCTTAAAAAACAATCAATACTATACAGTCACAACCACACATAATGGTCAGAGAAGGGGATATGTTAGTTGCCCCGTGCCTGGTGACATAGATAGATCTTCAGGGTCTTGTGGAAGGCAAGGAGGGTGGGGACAGTTTGAATCTCCAGGGGGAGTTGATTCCAGAGGGCCAGGGCCACCACAGAGAAGGCTCTTCCCCTAGGCCCCTCCAGACGACATTGTTTAGTCAATGGGACCCGAAGAAGGCCAACTCTGTAGGCCCTAATCAGCCGCTGGGATTTCATGTGGCAGAAGGCGGTCCCGTAGGTATACTGGTCCGATGCCATGTAGGGCCAACTATATGCCACGTAGGGCTAACTATAGACCCTTAACAAAGTCCATCCAGATTAGCATTATATCTGACTCAAATGCTTTTCAGAATCAAAACATAAAATAATGGGCTCCACCCCTTTTTAATATGTTTAATATGTTTTTAATATGTTGCGTTTAATATGTTTTTAGAGATGTACCTGGAATCTTGAGTAAGGAAGCTTGCAAACTACAAATGATGTCAAGCTAACTGGTCTGTAGTTACCAGCTTCTTCTCTACTACCCTTCTTGTGGATAGGCATAACATTGGCCATTCTCCAATTATCAGGAACATCTCCTGTTAAAAGTGATTGGTTAAACAAATCAGTCCGGGGGGTGGGGTAGCAATCACAGATCTGAGTTCTTTAAGAATTCTGGGGCGGATGCCATTGCCTTATTTATCTTTAATCATTCAAGTTCTTCTAAGACATCGGCCTCTGGAGCTGAATCCCTACAGTTGGAAGCAATGCTATGTCCATCCATAGTATTATATTGTAAGCTGTCTTCTGAGAAAACTGAACAGAAGTAGCTATTCAAATGGTCAGTGACCTCTTTATTCCCATCAATGTATGTACTATCCCCAGTACTAAGCTTTGTGATGCTGCAGTTTTTCTTCACCCCAATTCTAATGACAGAACCCTCTTTAGTTTGCATGCAAACCCAGATAATCTCCAGCTCTTTACATGTATTTTGAATTATTGCTGCTTTTAGACTTTCCTTAACATAAATGGCTATTACCCCCGGATGCTGAGTAACGACGCTGAGACATGTTGTGGATTAAATATGGGTCATTTATTGAATTAACATAAATTTAAATAAATTTAAATACGTCAATTTAAATATTCAAATTCAGAACGAACTAAGGACCTGCAGAGGCCAAAACTAACGGGGCGGAAATTCCTACCAAAAAATTCCTTGGCAACATTGGGCAAAAACTCCTGCTGAACCAGGTGAAGGTAACCACCTTCACCTGGATCCAAGCACGTGTGGGAGGAGTTCACCCTCCAATCCCCGTGGGAAATTGGATCCGGTGATTCCCATGGACATCCTCTCTCCAATCCCCGACGTTGCTCCAACCTCTAGTTCCTGGAGAGAGGCGGTCCATCACCCTTCAAAGGATGCCCAAAGGAGCATGCGCTGTCGCTTCTAAATGCCCATTTCCGCCCCTAACCTGCCCAACCCCAATGACCAAAGGGAGGCCTATACTGACATCTAAGTGCGCCGCACCCCCTAACCAATCCAATCCGTGCTGTCAGTGTGGAATAGGCGAAAAAACGGCCGCCTCTAAAGGGGAGGCCGCAAAAAATTCCTATTCGGCCCCGAGGCGACCTCCTCAGGACACACTGTTGATAGCGGAGGGTGGGCGGGTGTTCGCTTTCATTAAGTCGAGGGCAAGGGGGAGTTACTGCCTGAATCGCCCTTAAATAGGGCGACTCAGGACCTCCCCCGTCCAGCAGGCAGCGCGCTACCCTGGCGCGCTGCCAAATACAAACTTCTGGGTTCCTGAAGAACCCGGGGGGAGGTCCTGCCTGAATCGCCCCTAAATAGGGCGATTCATGACCTCCCCCATCCAGCAGGCAGCGCGCTACCCTGGCGCGCTGCCAAAAGCCGAACTTCCGGGTTCCAGAGGAACCCGGAAGTCCGGAGCTCGAAAGAGCTGCTGCCAGCGTCTCCCAGCCCCGGAGGTAACTTCAGCCGGCGGTTTAATCCGTCGGCTGTGTATTTCCACCTCCCCTTCTCTCTCCTCTAACCTTCCTATACAATGTATAGCCTGGTATGGATATTTTCCATTTATTGGCGTCCGTACACCATGTCTTTTGAGTCTGCGGAGAGAGGCGGCATACAAATCTAATAAATAAATAAAAATAAATAAATGTCTCAGTTATGGCAACCAGATCCAAATCATCTATAGATATTATGGCCATTAACTCACAGAGCTTGTTGCTCAAGTTTTGAGCATTTGTGCACATTACACAAAGAACATTATTATCATTATTTGTGTGTCCCTTATCATCAACAACTACCTCTATTTCATTTACATCTTCCTTTTCATAAACCTCAACTAACTGATTTATCCTCATTGGTCGGGGACAGAAATCATCCATCTCTGTCCCCTTTACCTACCATAGTTTAAATGCCTGTTCAAAAAAGTTCTGAACTCCTCACCAAGCACCTGGGTACCTCTGTATGATGGATGCAAACCATCCCTCTTAAACAACTCCCTGTTAGACTACCTACTAACACCAAACATTCAGCTTTACACCACTGCCTTAACCACATATTAAACTCTGTGATACAAGTAGTTTTATCCTCCTGACCACAAACCGGTAACACTTCTGAGAAAGTCACTGAAACAGTTATTCTGCCTAGCTCTACATTTATACATTGGAAATCTCTTTTTACTACATTAATATTTCTCTGGGACAAATCATTTGTACCAAGATGCACCAACTCATCAACGTTATTAACTTTACTCACAGCCTTGACAATATTTGTAATCTGCCTCCTGTCCCTGCTGCAGTGCCCCTGGGAGACACCTCATCAGCTTCACCACATCCTTACTCTGTCCCAAATCAACACCTCTAACAGTTCAGTCACCCACACTAACTGCACCTGATGGTTTGGTAACACTATGCACCTCACCTATAACAACTTCCCCTTGGAACATCCCCACGTCCTCCACCTGAGGGGCCTTGTTAATATCTGCAACAACCTTGCCATTTAAATCCACAAGAACGTTATAGGAATTAGATACAGACAGACTAAAATTTCTAAAATGGCAGACTAGATGGACCATGAGGTCTTTTTTTGCCGTCAATCTTCTATGTTTCTATGTTTCTATACTATGTCTGTGCTCCACTGCATGTAATCTTTCTGAATCAACAGCTGTCCACAAAGCCCTTCTCCTCAGATGGCATTGAGGAAGTGGAGGCTGCATACATGGCTGCATTACAGCACATGGCTGGCACAATCTTTCCACTTCTGACTGCAAGGTACAAACTAAGGACTGCAACCTAGAGATCTCACCATATAGACTAGATGTCCTTATGCAAAGAGGGCAGCATCCCAGGTTCCAGAAGGTACCATGGAACACAACAGCCAAACAACTGTGTAACTGCACCAAGCCAGACATCTTAACAATTTATTGAAAAACAAGTACTTGTCAAGAAAATCAACAACCCCTGTCACTACCAAACTCCTGCCATTTTTGGTTTGCAATTATATGGTTCGCACACCATTAGGGCCACTACCTTTCTATCCTCTTTCTCTCACTAGGTCTCAGGTCCCAGCCAGGAGCTCTTGCCCTGGCTGCTGTGAACTGAAAGTGCCAAATTGGGTGAATAAATGAGGGGATGAACTAATGAATTAAAAATCTGATCCAGCTTGTCACTTTCTCTACCAATGTGACCATCATTACACTTTGGCACAGTTCAGTCATAACATTCAAAGCCTGTATAAATGCCTGAGCCAGGAGTGAAGCTGTTTTAAGTTGCTTCTCACTGCCATGCACCCCCTGATGTACACACAAGCAGCACAGTGTGCAGTGAGGAAGCCTCCACATATGAGGCTGAATAGTGCTTTTGTGGGCACTATTCTTCTTTCCCATCACTAGCCAGAACAACACAAACTATTACACAGTTTCCATTTAGATTTCAGGCAAGCCCTTTGAAATGTGGGAACTGGAGTGCAACAGCCGTGTCAATATTTGTTTTCCAAATGAGAATTGGTCCCTGCTTGTGGATTTTTAAACAGAACACAAGTGCTGACTAATGGTTTCGTATCTTGTGTGGTGTACATTTTCATTTCTCTTATAATGTCCTGATCTTGCTTCAATTCTAGGGAACAGGATAATTGGCGGATTGTAAGGTAAGAGAACAAATGACATCCACTCGATGTGCTGTGTTGTGTTTTTTTTTAATGTGTTTGTAGTGCCCAGAAACAGCAAGTTACATGAGTTTTGACATTGCAGACATTTTATTTTAAACTAATCAATTGGGATTTTCCATTTATTTCCAGGATAATGCAATTTATCCTGTGCCCGGGCCTAGAGCCCAGTTGTGTGCAGGACCAATTTCTTGGTTGTATGAGTGACTTGGCTTGCTATTCCATGGTTTATTTATTTATTTTTATTTATTTATTAGATTTGTATGCCGCCCCTCTCCGAAGACTCGGTTGCCTTTATTTTAATCTTTATAATGTTTGTTATTGGTTTTATTCTATTTAAATTCTGTTTGCCACCAAGTCATTCATTGAGATGAATAATAAATTACAAGAATAGATTCTTTAAGTTAGTCATGATATATTTTGCAGGATCAAAATTATTGTTACTGAAGAATAAGGCTCAGATATGTATATTTAATAATAGTTGAATCTTCCTGTACTTTTTAAAATAAGTTAGGAACATATACTGTTCCTACATGTTTATTAGATCTATATTAAACCTAGTTACTTAATTTCCCTGTTGCTTTATGAAGTTTTGTGCAAGAAAGGAAGTCATTTAGTCAGTGCTGCATTTGCAAGGAGGAAGGAGTAGAGTTCCTGCTTCCGACTTCTGGAATATTTGACTTGCTGAATGAATTTTAAACTGGGGTGGCTATTTTTGTACACAATATCTATGAACCATTTATTTTAGTGTGATGTGACAGTATCATCCTAATGAAGTCCTTCTCTGAGTGTCATTTACTCCTGTGTAACAATGTTATATTTATCTGGATAAATAGGTTCTTAAAATATTTGACCACAATTTTCCTTCCCATTCTCTATCTTTTTGGGGGGAGGGGATGAGCTACTAGAAGTATAGAATATAATAGAATTCTTTATTGGCCAAGTGTGATCGAACACAGAAAGAATTTTCTTGGTGCATATGCTCTCAGTGTACATAAAAGAAAAAGATGCATTTGTCAAGAATCATGAGGTATAAGACTTAATGATTGTCATAGGGGTCAAATAGGTAATGAAGAAACAATCAATATTAATAAAAATCTTAGGATACAGCAACAAGATACAGTCATACAGTCCTAAGTGGGAGGAAAAGGATGATAAGAATGATGAGGAAAAAACTAGTAGAAATAGAAGTGCAGACTTAGTAAAAAAAATGTTGACAATGTTGAGGGAATTATTTGTTTAGTAGGGTGATGGCATTTGGGGGAAAATATTCTTGTATCTAGTTGTCTTGGTGTGCAGTGCTCACTTGTGTCACTTTGTATTAGACATTTCCAATCCTTCATAGGATAGTAAATGGACATGTTATGTAATAAACTGTTTTGATAATAATCTGTGATCTACATAATCTGTTTATTTTATGGAGAAAATGTAAATCTGTTTATTCTATGGAGGTGCATTTTTAATTATACTAAAAGGGAGGGGGCAAGATAAAGAAGCAAATTTAACATTTGTTAAAAAAAATTAAGGTGAAAGGGAGAAAATGGATAGTTTTAATTGATAGTTTTAATGGATAGTTTCTCTTCTTTTTTAAAAGAAAATTCTCCAGATTCTAAAGATAAGAGTGATAAGGTTTTACAAAATTGCCTGAAGTTTAAGACAGGACAAAACCACAATAAAGTGAGAACTATCATGCAGTTATTAAATCTTCATCTTAATCCCTATGTAACATATAGGGGAGTGGGGGGGAAACCAACACTAACTAGAACCCTTACCCTTTCTATAGAGAATAGCTTATGGCTTTCTTATGACTATATTTATTCTGAGCAAAGGTGCCTCTACTACTTGGTCTACATTTCAAGGCGAGTCCATGTAGAAAGATAAATTGAATTAGGACCCACAATATTACAAAGGCAAGCCAGTTCTACCGACAGCCAAAGGATATTTCAGCTGAAAGATTCTGGGAAATGCCAGTAAAAGCTAGAGACAAAGGTTTCAGACTGAGCTGCACAATTTATGTCTCCTAAATTAGCTTGTTGAATTCAGAGATAATAACTCCAACTAGCAATATGGTTTGTGTTGTATTTTTTAAATCACCACAAAACTTAAACAGAAACCTAAAAATATAATGAAGAGGCTTTATTGTATAAAATGATTCTGATTCACCTGATTTTCATTCATTTCAGTTGCTCCTGATATGATTAGTAAAATGCTTCCTCTGTGGCTAGCAAATTGCTCTTTGATCATAAGCCCATCTTACGTCCCTCACACAAACTCACACACTATCACAGGCATAACTGAAGTGGTAAACACCCTTATAATCATGTTTTGTATATTTAAGCAAAGATTTGTAAGAACCTAGTGCACAGCAGAAGTGAAATAATATGATGCCTGTCTCTTGACTGTTTTAGAGATTAAGGAGCACACAGTTTGGGAGGAAGTGTTGGATAAATATTCATAGCTTTCAACCCTGCATATAATAAACAATCCTACTGAAAACAAATCATTTGGTGAAATTCCTTTACAGGACAATAGCCTTTAAAGTAATTTACAAAGGGTTTGTTCATCCTAAACCAAAGAATATCGCTGTTGCAAACAACAATCGTGCCAAAGTTTTAATATGCATGGGCATTATGATTTGGATGGTGGGTTGTTTAGGCTTCTATGGAACCACGTACTAAATTCTGCAATAGGTGGTAAATATATGAGGGATGATTTTAGTGCTCATTAACTATTGATTTTGAATATATTTCTGTCACTTGAAGCACTTCTGCTTCCTATAAGTACAAGGAACATTCTCTCTTCCTGTTCTATAGAAAGTGAGTGTAATGCAGAGATCTTTGCTGACTGGAAAATTCTAGAAGTTGAAGTCCACAAGTCTTAAAGTTGCCAAGTTTGAAGACCTCTGGTGTAATGAGTTTTCTTCTGAAGGAAATGTTAATGTTGTACTCTTATTTCAGTGACTTCTGTTAGGTCAGATTTCCTCAAATTTCATTCATTTCATTTCATTTATTAGATTTGTATGCCGCCCCCCTCCATAGACTCCGTAGACAAATGGATAGGCATCCTCCCAGTGTTAGATTTTGCTATTCTTCTGGTGATATTTAAATCTCCTTTGATCCAATTGCAACTAAGGCAACCTGCCTCATTAAGGGGGGGGGGAAAGGTTTTCCCACATGTTCATAACTAGCCATCTTTGCACCCAAACTCATTTTTTGCATAAGAGAAAGATGCTGAGGATGGATGACAATTTATCAACTGAGGATTCCTGTGGCATGCTACTCACTGATAGTATTTATCAAATCTATTTTTCAGTATAAATGATGCCAACCCCTCCCCCTAGATAAAACTAAGGTCTGAAAGGCATAATTCTAGAGAATTTTTAAATATCGGCAAAAAGTTTCCTGCCAGCTTGATGTCTGTCACTGTTCCTGCTGCTTGTCCCATTTTCCCCCTCAATCATAGAAAGCAAAAATATTATTCAATGGAGGCCATCAAAATCAGAGCTGGTTCTTTCCACCTTGGATATGGACAGTGGTTCTCAGTTCTTATTGTGATCTAATTTCTTGTGTGAGGAGGAATCCACACACTTCCCCTACCTCCCATTCCTTGAACCACCTGCTCAGTCTAGGTGACATGCTACTGACAAAATATAGATCAGTCACTTTTTATTCATAAAGCCACCAAGGACATATAAAAATAAGTTATTAAATAACACTCTATGTCATGGCAAGGGATAAACTGGAACAATCAATAATTGCTCCAAATGAAAATGTATAACCAGCTAACAATTGCTTGGATATGACAATTTTATTTGGTGAATAAAAATTACTCCTTTCCCCTCTAGAAACAGAATGAGGTAAAATTAAGAGGAAGTTCCATAATCAAAGACTGCCTTGATGTCTACCAAGACTGCCTTGATGTAGTACTAATTTACTACATTTTTGTACTGTGTAAAAATAACTAAGAACAAAGATGTTTATTTTCAGGAGAAGAGCTATCACCAGGTAAAAATGAGGCTGTTGTCCTAAACAGTGAGTTTTGAACACTAAAATGATAGCAAATAATTATTTATTGTTCTGATAAACTTTTATTTTAAGAGCCAAGGATGGGGAAAATGTGCTTGTGAGATTTTCTGTGGCATGTGCAAAAATATATATCTGCTTGGTAGCTCTGCCAAGATTTAAATATTTCACTTTGAACTCAACAGAATATGGCATTCATGGAGTCCACAGAGATGCAATTAATAAATAAAATAAATATCTGAGGGTCAAGGAAGCAACAGCAAATAAAGAAATAACAGCAACAGCAACAACAAATTTGTTTCTGCAAGTTTGAATCACATTTGGCTCAGAATAAATGAATTCAGTCACAAGCTACTGTGGCATGTGTTACATACAGTAACATCCCACCCCTCTAGTGCTTACCAGAGATGCACACAGAAATTTGCTGAATATCTTTATTACTCTGTTTTTGTTCTTCTTCTTCCTCTTCTTCTTCTTCTTGTTCTTCTACGATAGGCACCAGTCATGCACAGAAAAAGAAAGTCCCAGACGCCTATGACTTTATTTCAGCCTACCAGTTTCTCCGATGCAACAATATCTGCCTTGACCACAATGTACCCTTGCATTATTTCCTTTTCCTGCTCTTAGTCCCTTCTCATGTTTCTCCATCAGTTTAGGCCCCTAATAGGGAAAGGATGAGCCCATTGATGTTGGCGCATGGAGGCCTGCTAGTGACATGCCTTTGGGTTGAGTCGCCTAGCAGCAGCCATTCGTGTTATGTGGGCTTTCTTTTTGGGGGGCATTGCCCACCCCTGAAACTGACTTCAGGCATTTTTCACTGCCGGTTCTGCATGAATAGCCACAGGCCTCTTGCCAATTGTCCCCCCAGCTTGAAAGCCAGCCTCAGCCAAAGACCTTTTCAAGTGTGATCCCAAAGTGCCACACAGGCTTTCAGGGCATTGTTGTCAAGATGAGGGCCCTGCACTAGAAAGTGGGGTCAGAAGAGAAAGCACAATGAAGGGTGATGGAGGCTTCATGCAGTCCTCAGATGCCCGCCTGTTTATTAATTTACAAAACTAATGTCACTATCTTTAGAGGAGAGATGGACTGAAAAAGCTGCCCTTTGAAAAAAAGGTCACCTTATGCTGATTTTTACAGGGGAGAAAAAAGAGGCAAATAAAGTGTAAAAAAATTAAAAATTAAAAAAAGCACAGAAGCCCTGATAAAATATTGAAGGGTTGGATGCTACTCAGAATATATTAAGTTACAGAAATATTGTTTTCTGCTCCTTTACAGAATAATCCCACCTTTACAAGAAGTGTTTTAATCCAAACCCAGCTAATTGCTTTGAGTAATTATAATAGATCTTCCCTTGTCCAGGAGGCATAGCCAAAAGAGTACATAGCAAAATTTCTCACTGTTGAGAAAAATTGCCAATTGCTGAGTAGAATCTGTTGGTTTATACTTTAAGAAGAAAAAGAAAAAAGTTCACCCTGGACACATCAGTAACAGGCAAATGAAGATGGATTTTAAAAACAGACTGTCCAGTTACTGTTGTGGAACACAGTTTGTAGACTTTCTGTAACAAGTAGAATTCTTCCATAGTAAGAAACAGAGCAAACAAAACACAGGGGAATAGTACATTCTTGGTTGATGCTGTTTTTTAATGTATGTATGTATGTATGTATGTATGTATGTATGTATGTATGTATGTATATATGTGTGTAGATTGTTCTGAGTTCGGGTTTTGCCCCGTGTAATGTTTTGAGTGTCTATGCAACGTTTCGGTGAAATCACATTCACCATCATCAGGCTGAACTTATAAGCTTCGTGCTGCTGTAAATATACTGTAGTTTGTTTGCAACTGCCATTTGTTCCTTATATATAGTGGTGGGGATGGAGATTTGGTTTGAATGTAGCAAATAGATTGGGTGGCTATGTTATTTGCTACATTCAAACCAAATCTCCACCCCCACCACTATATATAAGGAACAAATGGCAGTTGCAAACAAACTATATTTACAGCAGCACGAAGCTTATAACTTCAGCCTGATGATGGTGAATGTGATTTCACCGAAACGTCGCATAGACACTCAAAATATTACACAGGGCAAAACCCGAACTCAGAACAATCTACATACATATACCCGTGAAAATGTACGAAAACAAATATATATTTGTTGTGAGCCGCCCCGAGTCTGCGGAGAGGGGCGGCATACAAATCTAAATAATAAATAAATAAATAAATAAATAAATAAATAAATAAATAAATAAATAAATAAATAAATAAATAAATAAATAAATAAATAAATATCTCAAATGTTTTAGCTGAAATTTTAAAATTAAGGGAGACTAGGATAGTACCATTTTGGCCTTGTATATATATAATCTGTATATACTGTATATAATTATATATATATAATCTGAGGATGATAGGCTTTGCAGTCCATCCTTGTGGAGGAGATCAGACTGGCTGCCACATAGATATTGTGGCAGCCAGTCTGATCTCCTCCACAAGGATTGACTGCAAAGCCTATCATCCTCAGATAGGCTTTCAAGTTTCAACTGAGAAAGGTTGAAATATCTTCTTTCTAAATCTATGTAAAAAGCTGCTTATCAAGTGATTTGCTTTAGTTTGCTGCGTGTGTCAACAAATTCTTTGCTTTATTGTTTCTCCTGATGCTGAACTTTTGCCTTCTTCTCCAGCTGAGATGGGTCCGTGGAATTTAAGAACATAAAACCTGAAGGGTCAGGCCAAAACCCATCTGGCCCAGCCTTCTGTATTATGCTGTGGCCAATAGAGGCATCTGGGAAACTGGGAAAGTAGGATATGAGGGCTTTTTCGACTATTGCTCCCTAGCAACTGGTATTTAGGACAGGCTGCCTTTGACTCTGGAGATAGTTTACAGCAATCAAGACTTATAGCTATTGACAACCCAATCCTCCAAACATTTCCCCTGCCCTCCTTTGAAAACTATCTAAATTGGAGGCTATTGCCATATCAGGTGGAAGTGAATTATGCAGTTTAATTACACATGGTGTAAAGAAACACTTCCTTTTATCAGTCCTAAATTTTTGAGGTCCAGAAACCAACATATTCTTCCTTTACCATCCCCTCCAGTTCACGTATTTAACATGCTTTTCTGTTATGTGTGTGTGTGTGTGTATGATATATATATATAATCGCTTTGGGTTCATTAAAAATTATAATTCAGCAGCAAACTGACCAAAATATATACTGGGCATTCTTGTCATGTTCTGCATGTAGTGAAATTATTCTCTCAATATGAATTATAGCCAAAGGACACCAACCTCATGAGGCAGACAGAGATGACTAAGATTAGAGGAGCCTGCTACTAGAGTAAACTGCAACTCTGCTATTTTTTTAATTTAATGATGAAATACAAAACAAAAAAAAGTCCAAAAGACAAAAACAAACAAACAACTGCCACTCAATACCACCAATATAGTAGAAAACATTATAATATGCTTTTTTTCCTTTAGCTTGCTATTTAAAATTATGAACATGATAAAAAATATTCCACTCTTTGTCCTGTTTTCACTCATTTATGATTATAGTTTTGACTGGCACTATAAATTCCATAAACCAAATACAGGTAAGTCCTCATTTTATGACAACAATTGAGCCCACAATTTCTGTTGTTAAATTAGTTGTCAATTTTGTCTCATTTTATTACCTTTCTTGGCCTAGTTGTTAAGTGAATTACTGCAGTTGTTAAAGTAGTAACATGGTTGTTAAGTGAATCTGATTTCCCAAGTTACTTTGCTTATTAGAAAGTCATATGGCCCTAGGACATGGCAACCATGATAAATATGCGTTGGTTGCCAAGTTTGTTAATTTTGGTCACATGATCATGGGGATGCTGCATAGTTGTAAGGGTGAAAATGATCATATATCACTTTTTTAGTGCTGTTGTAACTAAAAATGGTTGCTAAGCAAACTATCTGTAATAAAGAATGAATGGCAGAGATTTTTTTCTGATTGCTTTCATGTATGGAATCCTCATTTATTTATTTATTTTATTAATCAGATTTGTATGCCGCCCCTCTCCGCAGACTCGGGGCGGATAAAAGAAATAATAATGCAATGTAAACAAATCTAATATTTAAGTTAATTTAAAACCCCAATTTAGAAACCAATCATACATACTGACATACCATGCATAAATTTTATAAGCCTAGGGGGAGGGAAAGTCTCAATTCCCACATGCCTGACGACAGAGGTGGGTTTTAAGGAGCTTACAAAAGGCAAGGAGGGTGGGGGCAACTCTGATATCTGGGGGGAGTTGGTTCCAAAGGGTCGGGGCCACCACAGAGAAGGCTCTTCCCCTGGGTCCCTCCAAATGACATTGTTTAGTTGACAGGACCCGGAGAAGGCCAACTCTGTGGGACCTAACTGGTCGCTGGGATTCGTGCGGCAGAAGGCGGTCCTGGAGATATTCTGGTCCGGTGCCATGAAGGGCTTTATAGGTCATAACCAACACTTTGAATTGTGACTGGAAACTGATTGGCAACCAATGCAGACTGCGGAGTGTTGGTGTAACATGGGCATATTTAGGAAAACCCATGATTGCTCTCGCAGCTGCATTCTGCACGATCTGAAGTTTCTGAACACTTTTCAAAGGTAGCCCCATGTAGAGAGCGTTACAGTAGTCGAGCCTCGAGATGATGAGGTCATCAAGACAGCTCTAAAGATAAGATGGTAAATTTGTCACATGACCATTTTTACACTGGAAAAATAACATAGTTTCAGTTCTTCACAATACTGTATGTAGCTGGATTTGAAAAAGCCAAACCTGATTGTTTCAAGAATGTGGTTCATAGCTCTGAAAACATGGTGAAAATGAGAAATATAATGAGGATTATCTAACAAAAATGTGTATTCTAGAGAAAAAAAGGTTATGTACCAAATTACAGTTTCCAGTGGGGGGAAAATGCATGCAAGTAAGGCCAAGTGTGGTTATATTTATTTATTTATTAGATTTCTATGCCGCCTTTCTCAATTGACTCAAGGAGGTTTACAACAGAAATAAATACAAAGCATGTAAGAAATCTAATATTAAAAAATTCAAAAATTTCTAAAACCCCATTTTCCTAATGTGACTGTGAGAATTTTCTGACTGTCAAACTTGAACTCTGGACCATAAGTAACCCCCATAAGTAAGCCCAATGGAACTTTTAGTCATAAATTGACTATATTGACTATGCCTATAGGCAATATAGGTGGGATTATATCTCACATGAAATGAGAATCAAATCCTTGGTTCTCTTGATTCTTGCCTTTTAACTTACACTTGTGGAGTCAAGGGTGGCATGCTTCTCACTGACCTCTGTATAACTTAATTTGACATAGGTCCAGTGTTCCCTCTAATTTTTTGGGGGGGTGGGCGGAAAAGTATAGTGTCTGAGCGGCAGTCCCTTTGGGACTGGGCAGCACAGAAATAATAAATAAATAAATAAATAAACAAACAAACAAAAAACAAACAAACAAACAAACAACCCACCCACCCTGTTTTGCCTCAGAGAATTTCAAAATAAAATACTGTACTGTGTGTCTATAACAGTGGGCTCATAATAGGGCAACTCTATCAATATCAAAATGCCACTTAAATAGTTGAGCTAGTTCCAAACTAGATTTTGATTTTCTTTCTCTCTTCCTTACTCCCATTCTTTTTCTTTCTCTTTTCCTTCCTCTCTTTTTTCTATCTGTTTCTCTCTCTTCCTCTCTCTCTCCTTCCCTCTCACTCTTTCCCTCTCGGCTTCTGGGCAGGTTTGGAAAACTCTGAGTTGATGATGATTTTTAAGTGAGCGGTTGCTCACTGCTCAGCTTAGAGGGAACTATGCATAGGTCTATAGAAAATGGCACAGCAAAAAGTTGATATTTTCTCATGTGCTCATATTCCTCCCAATCTCCTTTGGGGGATCTTCCAATTCTTCAAAGCAAATGTTATGTGGATGTATAGAAAAGCCTAAAGAGGAAGGAATCTAATCTGCTTGTGGAAGCTGTTAGGCCAAAGAGCAGACTTTGACATTCAAACCATTATTGCTAGATAAAGCAGTTTTTGGCTGCATATTTAAAAGTTGGTTTTGCTGAACATTTATAGGATTTGTTATATAGAATTGCAATATGCTCCCAGTGGAACCGGATTCTTAATTTCTATAAAGGAAAATTATTACTACACAATCAGAGTAAGTCATTTTGGGAACTGGTTCTGAGAATTGGGAAGAAACGACTGATATAAATATCCAGTTGATCACATGCTATGACTTAGAGGGATATTTGAAGTGTTCTGTGAATGTAACTTGGAACTTTCTAAGGATTTTCTGATTGTGGCAAAAATAACTATGGATTTAATCCAAAGAACATAAGCAGAGAGAAAATGCATTTGTGTGGTTTTATGAATTCTTGTGCAAGAGCTTTCTGATGATTGCTTGTAATTACAATGCCACAATATATCAGCCGTTGTGTTATGTTATAAAAAACAGTGAATAAGGAAAATAATGTTCACAATACTACTGAGAAATCTCTAGGCTATTAATAGAAAATCTACTAGGATTTCTAACTTTCTCTCTTTTCTTTTTACAATATCAAAGAAAACTTCTTCAATGTTGACATATTCCCAAGTAGATTTTAGTGAACAAGGACTGCAAATTCTGCTTGGAAACTTAATACTATTTCATGGATTCAATCTATTTCTTTGCACTGTTTTGAAATTTAATATAATAATATTGACATCGGGAATATGTTAACTCCTCCTGTAGTCCTCTGCATACATTTTAAACTTGTAGATTTCAAATGTAGAACATCTTACCCAGTGATGGGCTACCAAAATTTTTGCTACCACACTGTGGGTGTGGCTTATACATTTTGTTTCAACATATTTCAGTGCAAATTAAAGTCTACGAGTCTACGGAGAGGGGCAGCATACAAATCTAATAAATAATAATAATAATAATAATAATAATAATAATAATAATAATAATAATAATAAATTGGGTGTTCTGGGGTGGAGCTCCATTTTCACTACCCCACTGCGTTATCCCCCCGTCCGGGAAGTAGCCCACCCCTGATCTTACCATACTTTTTATGTTAGAGAATTTAAAATATATCAGAGAATGTCAATATTATAATCAAAATGATTGCCACCCATTCTTAATTCTGAAACAAGCTTTTCCCACAGAGCAAGCTGTATTAATATAAATTATGGCATTGTGTCTGTCCCGCTCAACCTATCGTGACTGGCAGAAGTCTTCCAGGGTCTCATCTTTCCACTTTGAATTGGAGGCTAATGAGGATTGAATTTAGGACCTTTTACATCAAAAGGGTATATTATAGCATAGAGGTCTGGATCAGAGGTGGGTTCATACTGGTTCTAATAGTTATTTTGGAACTGTTGGTAATTTAGCAATGATGTCACAGAGCCATTTCTGTCAGTATCTCCATGTATGCCGCCATCTTGGATTTTACTTCTATGCATGCGCAGAAGCTATTTTTTTATTGCTGCGCATGCGACCCTGAGCAAACCAGCAGCAAAAGGATCCAGAACTCACCCCTGGTATGGACCATGTCCTTTCATAATTAGGAATGTCAACGGGACCAGTATTTTTGCTGGTCAACCTGATATCTTTCAGCTTGTCAGGCCTAATCTGATCTCCTTGACTGGTTAAGAGTAATAAAAATTGAGCTAAAAATTCTCATGAGAACATGCCTTCTCAAGTTATTTTGGCATCTCTGCTTTTAGGCCCATTTGTAAAGCAAAACAGGAAGTGCAGAAGTATGCTAAAAGAAGTTTATTAATTCAGAATGGAATAAACTCTATCCCAAAGAGATGATTTCAGTGAGAACGCAAAGCAATAGTCCTCACTTTTATTTATAAGTCTATTGTGTTGGAAATTTTTGTCTTTTCTGCTCTGCAGGTATGACAAACAGACTTTTGGTTCACAAAGCTTTTAGCAATGATTAACTACTAGCAATAGTTCACTAGAGGGTTCCATCTCCCCTTCTGAAATCTGCATGAAAGCAAGGCAGAAAGCATTGCAGGAGAGGGAGGTGGCTTTTGGACTTTCAAGAACTCTGCAGAAGTTATGCTGGATATGTGCTGTTTTGATCATTCCAGTTTTTGGAATACCTAGTAAAAAATGTGCTAGATATTGATTTTAAAGAGACAAAGGCCTTTTCTTTTTGCAAAGTGATTATACATTCCCCCTTATATCTTCATTTCATTGAAGCTGATTTTAATATCAAAATCAGTAGAAAAAGGAAGAAAAAACTGCTAAATTTGTTGTCATGGCAAAAGGGGGGAGGGAAGAGGCCAATAAATAATGTAGCTCCACAGATGAATAGGACAATAGATACAGAGACATCTGAACTACAGTTACTTCTTGACATAGAACAGTTCATTTAGTAACTGTTCAAAGTTATAATGGCAGTGAAAGAAGTGACTGATGACCATTTCTCATACTTATGACCATTGCAGCATCCCTACAGTTGCATGATCAAAATTGAGACTTGGTGTTGTCACCCGCCAGCAATCTGTGCAGCTGGCATCCAAGACAAGGCCGATGAGATGATGCGCAAGTAGCCTGTGCAGGTGGCACCCACGTCAGATAGGGAGGAGGCTGGTGAGGACCTGGTGCTAGAGGCACAAGTTCACCAAGGGCCTTCAGAACCTCAGCACTTCACAGCAGTGATAAGAAAGACAGGGAAGAACATCTTCTTAATGCCCAAGTACACAGAGCTGCCAAAAGGCAAGAATGGCTACTTGGGAGGAGGTCTCCTTGGGAGTAGGCTTGGGGCTAATTGGCCTCTCCCTAAGCCTACTTAAGGAATGATGAAGATGGAAAAGACTCTGCAGAAAACAATTTATTTGATAGTTTGTTTGATTGTGTGCCTCTTCTTTGGAAAACCTCTGCTCAGCTTATCTGTTTTGTGGACTTATTCTAGCCATCTTGCTAACCTCCGTAAGCTTCCTGCAATATCCAGGAATAATTACTTAGCTTTGCTTTATGACTTTATGGTCTTATGCCAGCTGTTAATGCCATATAATTAACAACTGTTTTCTTTTCAATAAAAGATTGATTTAAACTTTATTTCTGTGTGAACACTACTAAGCCAGTTTGTTAGTAGTGGTTGATCAATTAAATATAGGTTTGAACAAACTGCATGCGTGCTACGTTTTCTCTGGTCCATAACTGGGGTAGAACACTTGGCACTCATCTCATATTTATGACAGTTGCAATGTCCCAGGATGATATGATATCCCTTTTTTAACCTTCTCAAAAAAGCCAATGGAGAAGTATGCATCAGTTAGTAACTGTGTTACTATCTCAACAATTGCAGAGATTCACCTAACAACTGTGGCAAGAATAGTTGTAAAATGGGGGCAAATTTCACTTAACAAATGTTTCACTTAGCAAGAGCACTTTGGGGTTCAATTAGGGTTGTAAGTTGAGGATTTATTTATTTTATTTATTTTGTCAAACAATTATAGGGTGATAATTTGTACAAATAAAACATTAGATAAGTAATGATAAAAAGTAACAAAAGAAGACAATAGGACAGGGATGGTAGGCACAGTGGATTATCTGAATTTTCTGAGGCATCTGAGGTAGTTGCTGAAAAAGTCTTCTCAATTATGGGATATTATGGGGAGCGAAATGTGCAACTCATTAAGAAGCTTAGCTGCCCCCACAAAAATTTTCTTCCAATAATTATATGTCTTAATTTTGAACAAGTACAAAGTATGCCTATTCCCAACTCATCTCTAAATGCAACATCTAGAGTTCTTTTCACCCAACATATCCCCCAATTAACAGGATTGTGTTCTAAACATGATACATAGTACATAGGAGTACAATAAGAATTGTCAACAATCTAGACCAGAAGTTATATTCAACCGGTTCTATCTGGTTTGGATGAACCGGTAGCGCTGACTGTGCGAGGCCCCTCCCATCCACCCTGATGTAATCATGTCCCCTTTATCCACTTTTTTGACACTCTGCGAATGCGCAGAAGGCTTTACGCATGCATAGAACCTGCATGCTCACATTTGTGAACTGGTAGGGAAGGTAAATGAATATCACCCTGGCCAGAGGTCCCCAACCTTTCTGGCTCTGCAGACTGGTAGGGGTGGGGAAATGATGGAGGGGGAGAGGAAGAGAGAGTGTTTTTGTGTATGCACCAATTTTGTGCATTGCACACTTGCTTGCCACTTGTTTAGCCCAATGCACAACAATCCACAGCCTAGTACCAGGCCATTGAGCGAGGATGGGGAACCACAATCTAGACAACAAGACTTGACTAATGGCTCTATTGTTGGCAGGCAGCTTTTTTATGATATTTGTTACTATGATTTTTTAAAATTTGCGGGATTGTTTTTATATTTTCTGTTTTTGTATTTTCTGTTTTTATCTATTATGGTGCGCTGCCCAGAGTTGCCTTCAGTGGGATGGATAGCTACGGCATATACATTTGATAAGTAATTATATGTGTTAAGCTCCATATTTCAGCCTGCTATAAGAAATCCAATGTGACCGTAGCTTGATAATTGAAGCTGAGTCTCCAGATGGCATTGATTCATGAAGAGCCAAGTCATATGCATCATCACTCTTGAGGGAGCCTTGCCTAGAATTCAGAAAACAGTTCCCCCAAGTATGGAAAGGTGATTGCTTGCTCTATTGAGTCCCCATCTAAAAATCTGTGTTTGTTATGTCTTTTTCTAAAAAACTGGAACTTTTGACTTAAGCTTATTAATCAGGCTATTACCATGACAATAGAAGGCAAATCTACTTAACAAGCAACACAGTCCGATTTGAGAATATGTTAACAAAATCATGTCACCAGCATAAAGCAAAGTATTAAAATACATGTTAACTACCTTTAGCATATACACTTCAAGATCTTTCATCAGCCCTGGTATATCTTTGATATATAGACTGATTAATATCGGTGGAAATATGCACCCCTGCCTTTATTTGTATTAATCCTACTTGCCATAGCTCTTTTGGTGCCAAACTACACTCTCAGACATGTGTTTGTATAGAAGCTTTGATCAGTGCAAGTAATTTTGGCTACACTTTGAGACTGGTCAGTTTCCTCCATAAAATTCTTATACTGTATTAGGTCATGCACCAAGGTCCATAAAAGCAGGGAACAATGATTTCCCATTGTTAATATATTTAGGAATTAGTTGATTCAGAACAAGAAAAATGATAATAGAATGGCCTTGTCTTCAGCCATATTGCCCTTCTGCTATAATACAATTTTCTATCACTCAACTCACCCAACTCTACCACCCAACTTTCTCAATTCTGTGGAGAAACCTGACATATCAGAATCGTCCCCACCCTCCTTGCCTTTTGTAAGTTGTTGAAAACTCACCTTTGCCACCAGGCATGGGGAAATTGACACCTCCCCTAACTACTGTTTTATGTATGGTTTGATTGGATTTTGTGATTATTTTATTAATGAGGATTTTTAAATTGTGTTTTTAGATATTGGATTTGTACATTGTTATTATTGTTGTGAGCTGCCCTGAGTTCTTGGAGAAGGGTGGCACACAAATCTAAAAATATTATTAATAATAATAATCTATGGTTATTAGGATTTTTTTGGACATCTTTATAAATGATATGCAAGCTATTAAGCATATTGTTCAAGATTGCCCATGACATACATTTTCTGGTTCCTTAGAGGATCTGAATGAAACAATGCCAGATGCTGGATTGTTGAATTGGACATCCAGTTATGAGATCACTGCCATACCTCCATAGACATTTTGTACAAAAGTATGTGGTCTGTGTGCATAATGTTTACTTCTCTTCTGTTATGTTCTCATCATGCACTAAATAATAATAAATGATAACTACAATCACACTTCCACCCAACTGGGAGGCACTACATATTATCTACAGCAGTGTTTCCCAACCTTGGCAACTTGAAGATATTTGGACTTCAACTCCCAGAATTCCCCAGCCAGCGAATGCGTGGACGGGAGATAAAGTCCAGATATCTTCAAGTTGCCAAGGTTGAGAAACACTGATCTACAGTATGCCTCTCAATCAGAGAGTTTGCCCATTACACTTCGTGTGATGGGGGCCTCTGAGAATAGGTTTTATTAAAAGGAAATGAATGGCGTTTTCCCAATGTACCACAAATTGTATCTGCACATTTAAAGATAAAAGAAATAGAATGGATTCCATTTGATAAAAACATCCAAGAAACGATGTAAAACAAAATGGATCAACGAATGCAGGCCCAATTGACAAAAGAAAGCCTTTAACATTACCATCAATTCACTATTACAGGCGCATTTTTACTGACCTCAAATTAAATTTTACAAAAAACATTCATATAATATTGTAAAAATACATATTATAGTTGTTATAACTCTACTATAGTCTGTATCTTAGCAATTACAGGTGTAGTGGGTTATTGTTATGGATTGATTAATCATACCTATGATCTTATATTGTTAGTCAATTATCTTGCGCTGAATATGTTGAACTAGATGATCTTCCCAGTTATATGATAGTCAATTATCTTGCGCTGAATATGTTGAACTAGATGATCTTCCCAGTTATATGATTTTATGTTGTGGAATCTGCTCTTGAAACACAGTAGAAAAGATACAACATCTGCTAATACTTTTGGGGGGGGCTTTGATTATTAAGGGAAACATGCTCGAAGTATAAAAGCAATAGTTCCCATAGGACTTGTTTTTCTATGACATTTCTATAAATTGTAGAAAAAACATCAACATTGTTGTAGATATAAGAAAATTAAATACACCTGAAATAAAAGTTTACATATTCATACATACATACATATTAATACATACATGCATATATTTGAATGAGACATAGAATTTAGCACCCAGCCCCCTCATCCTTTGGGTGAGGGAACTGTAAAATTCTTTGGATTTGGCCTGAAACCAGAGCTACTGGCTTAGTATACTTGAAAATCCTTCTTCTGTCCCAACCATTCAAGTTGTTTCCGTAAGACATTTGAGACCCTGATTCACCGCTTCCCTTCCCTTCCCTTTGCTTTTTTTAAAAAAGTCTCTGGAATGTAGATATTTTGGTTAATTTTCTCCAGCTGTCACAGAGTCTCATATGAAATTGACCTCATGGAATGACCACTTCCCAAGCCCTTGATTTAAGTATGTTTTTTTTAAAGCTTTCATCACATCATCCCCTTTTCTGACTGAGACCGTAAATTAATCTGTATGTATGTGTTTGTATATTTATTCCATGAAGCTAAGTTTTAATCACATTTATTGGGGGGTGTCGTATTAACAGAATAACAGAAGAGACCTTGGAGGTCTTCTAGTCCAACCCACCGCTCACTCAAGAAACTTATGCCATTTCAGGCAAATCTCTGGAATGGTATCTGAATCAATATTGATTCATCTGATTTAAATATTTGTATCTAGAGCTAGATATATTTGATATATATTTGATATATTGATATGATAGCTGTCTTCCAGTACTTGGGGGGCAGTCATAGGGTTGACCTATTCCCCAAAGCACCACACAGGAGGATAAAAAACAATGGGTGGAAACTAATTAAAAGAGATTCAGCCTGGGACTAAGCAGAAATTTTCTGGCAAAACAATTAACCAACAATTAAAAATTCATGCAAAATAAAGTAGCCACATTTTACTAATTACATATTATTTCATATGTTTGAGGTGAAATCTCTTTCTTATTAACCATGATGATGGGATTAAGGGATACAAATGGCCAGATTTATCTTACCATAAACCTTCATATTAGACCTCTTTTTTTAGATCGAGGAAAAAAGCATGAGTATTCTCTCATCAAAGGAAATGAAGAATAGACAACAGCAGATTGTCAAAAAGAAAGAGCATGAATCTTATGCTTAGGAAATATAGACAATTCCAAGAGTTTTCAATATTCTTTAACAGGTATTTCCCTCAAAATCATAGGTGCTTCGATTTGCCTCTTAGTGTTGTGGGTGCTTCATAACTGGAAGTTTTCAAGAAAATATTGGATATTCATTTCTCCAGGATGGTATAGGACAGTGATGGCAAACCTTTTTTCCCTTGGGTGCTGAAAGAGCATGGACCTGCACTATGGCACATGCGTGAGTGCCCACGTCCATAATTCATTGCCTGGGGAGGGCAAAAACAGCTCCCCCCAGGACCTCTGGAGGCCAGAAACAGCCTGTTTCCCAATTTCTGGTGGGCCCAGTAGGCTAGTGTTTCACCCTCCCCAGACTCCAAAGGGTAAAAATGCCCTTCCCCAACCAACGAAGGCTCTCTGGAAGCCAAAAATGCCCTCCTAGATCCTCTGTGTGAGCCATATATCAGCTGGCCGGAACACGCACACACATTGGAGCTAAGCTAGGGCAACAGCTTGTGTGCCAGCAGATATGGTCCCAGGTGCCACCCGTGGCACCCGTGCCATAATTTTGCTGGTATAGGAAATCCTGCCTTGGGCAGGGGTTGGATTAGAAATCCTCAAAGGTCCCTTCTAAATGATACTTTCTTAATGTTCTATAAAACCCTGAGTCCTGCAGATGTTGCCACCAGGAAATGACCATTGAAAATACTTTGGATTTTGCCAACATTAATCAGTCTCAACAACTTTTTCCCCCTGACTCCTCCCCAGATTTCCTATAGTCACTTTGCCAAGTTTCTGGATTGCAGCTGCTGAAAATCAGCAGCAGATTTCCACCATTTGGAGGCAAGAAAACATGAAACTGTTGCATTGTCTTAAAATAAACTTAACACAGATAAAAACAAGCAAAGACAACCCCCCCCCTCAACTTGAAAATACAAAGCAAGAAACTAAATTCTGAATTATGATATAGGCCTTGACCTGATCTGAATGTACTTTACTGAAATTCTCTATGGTGATATTTATTAAATATCAAAATATCATTGCAAAGTAGGGATGATGAAAGCATCAGCACTTGGCAAATTCAGATAGTTTCTGATCTAGTATTAAAATTTGCCCTGATCCTTGACTTTTTGATGAATGGAGAACCATGCCAAGTCCATTAAATTATAAACGATGTCTGTATTATCACCCACTAGGGGGAGCAGTTTAAAGCAGGACTCTGGACATTCTAGGAAATTTAATGGAGGTGTCAAATCATTATTTTCCATTTCTGAATGGCTGCCCCTGAAGAAAGTTAGAAAAGAAATAAGGTGATTAATTTACATCTGAACTTGTAAAACTCAAATGAAACCTATTTTAAAAATGATGAAGACCTTGGATTTTCTCTTAGTGATATCCTACCATGTTATGGATACATAGAATTCCAAAGAGTTGGTATTCAGCATTTTCCTTCACTACTTATATATGTTAGGCATGGTTACATTCAAATATGTTTGTATTTCAAAGCAACAAATGTGATATAAGAGCACACCTTGTAATAATTGGCTTCTAGCATCTGCAATATTTATTCAGAATAATAGTTATTAATTCTAGGTCTAATGAAAAAATAAAAAGTATTTTTTTTTTAATGAGTGCTCTCCAAACATTATCATTAGGAATTCTTTTGTTTTACCTTTTAAGGAAAATTGCAGCTTCCAACTTGTCAGGTTTCTAAATCACCTGATAGTTTGAAAGGAGGTATTTGAGTAATTTCTCAAAGCTACAAGGTGCGGACTATACTGGTGCTATTATTTTAGAGCCTGATCTCTGTAAAAAAGAACATCTGGCATGTAAATTAAAAACATTTTCTTTTCTATTTAATTGGGTTCCATTCTGCTGCAGAGTTTAATAGTGACCATTCTTGTGAAAAATGACAAAATTTGGAGATTTCTATCAGGTTTGCTCATGAGATCATCAAATTTATCAATAGTTGGTCAGACTTAGGCATGGATATGTATAATTAAACCTGGGCACCCAAAAAAAGAAAATAAGGCTGGATGCATTCATCTGTAGAATCAGCGTAGCCTTGTTCTGTTGCTTAATGCTGATGGAATATCATTTGTTAGGGAGGAGGAAATAAATTGGTTGGTAGATATGAACAAACACATTGAAGAAGCAAGGGTTCAGTGGGTAGCGCCCACTGAATTTACGCTACTTATTCAAAATATGCAGGTAAGATACAGTACCAGAAATAATGAATACAAATCAACCCTTTTAGGTCATAAATGGGGATGGCGGCGGTGGTGGTGACTAACAGTAGTGTATGAACTTAGTTATTATGGTTTGCAATCATAACTTATAGCTCTGAATGACATATAAATACATCCAGTTACGTCTTATTCAAACATAATTAAGCAAACATAAAACTATATTATGAATCAAATGAATCAAATGTCCTGAAAATTATGTCATGAACTGATATGTAGGAATGGATTCCTCATTTATTTTTTAAAGAAAGTTCTACATACAAAATAGAAGAGAAACATGGGTATAGGAACTTACATGGGAGGGGAGTCAGAAAAGTTTAATTTGGTGACTCAACACTGCCGTCAAAGCCTTGCTCCTTTTTATCTGTGATCTGTGCAGCACCAGTAAAAACGGAGTGAAGCTTCAATTGTAGAGCTATGGTTGCCATCTTGTTTTTGTTTACATCTCCTATGGACATCCACACGCAAATAATTTGACCTACTTTTATAGTGTAGAAAGTTGGCATCTACCTCTCTCTTAGAAGAATGAAATGTTTTGAGGAATATTTTTAAAAGGTGGGATAAAATATTTCTCCTAAAAGAGAAATAAAATATTTTTAAGGAGACTGCAAATGCCCCCTGCATATATACGGAGAGGGGCGGCATACAAATCAAATAAATCAATCAATCAATCAATCAATCAATACATTTTGTATCCATTAAGCAAGATTGGGCCAGCCTGTCTACAAAACAAAAGACCTTAAACTCCAGGGTAAAGGGATTAAGACATGACTCTTCAGGACATAATAGGAGTAACCCACTTCCGTCTAGTAGCAGAGCTACTTTGCACAATCTCCTAACTTTGTATCACCCACTCAACTTTGACCAAATTTAGCTTAGACAATCTATAGAGCCAATTATAGCCCCTACAACAGCCAGGAACAGGAATCTCAAATACAAAGCTCAGGCAAAAGTATAAAACCCCATCACTGTCAACTCCATATGGTCAGCTGCCCAGAACCACAAACCATCATGTGGTTCTGCTTCATCCATAAACCATCTATCCAATCAGCCTCCATGTTTCCAGTGTCTTTCTCCGGGCTTAGAACTGAACCAGATGGATATTTCTTCCAACAATAGATGATCCTGATGAGGACTTGAGGGATGGTCAAACCAAACAAACAAAGAATCCATAGTCAAATTTGCTCCTCCTGCTCCTTTGGTTTTTCAATTCCCCTTGAGGTTTTTTTTCTTAAGTCACATGGCTGTAAATATCATTTTCTTCCCATTAAGTGATCACTTTTGGAAATACAATAGAAGCCATACATTTATAATTCTAAAGAGATATAAATTAATGAACCATTGAAAAATACCCTGTAGCTTTCAGCACAAGAAAAATAAACAAACAGGGTGTTATTTACTTGAAGAGCTTGCAGATAACAAGCAGGATTATGGCATTAAATTGAGTAGAAGTGGGGTTTTTTTTAAAAAAAAAAATAGGAATGCTTATTCTCTTATGGATTTAGATGTGCATATTTCCTGTTTCCTGAATAGGTTTGACAACCCAATAGTAAAAATATCCATTTTCCCTTCCCAAGAATCATTAACATATTTAGTTCTAATCAATATTACATTGAGTTATAATACATCTCACATATTAAACAATTTGCAATTATTAAATAAACTTACTCTAGTGAATCTAAATGGTGTTCTATCTGATGGGTCACTGTAGAAAGAGAATGCTGGAATAAGATAACCCTTTGGATTGTTTCTATCTTTTTGTATGTCTACCTATATGTTTCTTTATCTATTGAAATGGGTAGTTCTGCAAACAGAAGGCAGTTTCTATTAGAATACTGTACTGTATATGGGTATTTGACCACCATTTCTCAACTCAACAGTATTAACATGTGTGGACTTCCAATTCTTGGAATTTCCAAGGTAACATGCATGCTGGCTGGGAAAATTGAGACATTGAAGTTCACACATTTTAAAAGTGCAGGGGTTTGAAAAACACTAGATTAGATCATCTGTAAATAGGTTACCTGTTGAACAATAGGGACACATGACCATCATATGCATCAGGAAATTCCTATAAGGGTGATAATATCTAGATCTTTGAAAGACAGAACCAAGAATAAAAGAATAGCAGGTAGTCATTCTCACTTATTGAAAGCAATTTCCAGATCTAAAACTGGGCTAAAATGTAGCAGTGTTCTACCAGGAAAACAGGCCCCGATTCTGCTAAACAAAACCAATCGAAGCACCTATGATTTTGAGGGAAATACAGTACCTGTTAAAGAATATTGAAAACTCTTGGAATTGTCCATATTTCCTAAGCATAAGATTCATGCTCTTTCTTTTTGACAATCTGCTGTTGTCTATTCTTCATTTCCTTTGATGAGAGAATACTCATGCTTTTTTCCTCGATCTAAAAAAAGAGGTCTAATATGAAGGTTTATGGTAAGATAAATCTGGCCATTTGTATCCCTTAATCCCATCATCATGGTTAATAAGAAAGAGATTTCGCCTCAAACATATGAAATAATATGTAATTAGTAAAATGTGGCTACTTTATTTTGCATGAAGTAATTATTGTGGATGATCTGCAAGATATATCACCACGTGTTTGAACTCTGGTATTGTATGAACATAATTTGCTACGTAAAAGGAACATTTTCCTTCCAGCCAGCTGTTCACCATCTCTGTGAGGCTAGGAGCTTTGTTTCATCTATAAAATATTATTTGGTTTATTGTAGAAGAAGGAGAAGAGAACAAAAAGGAACTGTATAGGGTTAGGTCTTTTTCCATGTATATAAAATCCTTTCAGCTCAGTTTTAGGTGACAAACTGCACAGCTGAACAGCCCTCCATTTACCAGCTTGCATATATGAAAGATGTGTAATGTTAACTGAACTTCCCCCTCCTCATCCAGTCCCTAAAGGAGGACCACCCTGTCTGCAGAATCTCCAAGGCAAATCATGGAGCGGTTTGATCAGAAACTGCCTTTGTTGGCAGAAATACACGATGTTGCATTAACCAAAACAGCCAAAAAAATTAAAATGAACCTCCCCCCCTTTTTTATGGTGGCTGCTTTTTATTTAAATATTCATTTTATTTGTGTAAACGGATCTCATTTGGTCTTTACATACCAACATCACAGAGCTATCTGTAAGCCTTGTTTACATTTAGCAGTGGAAATTGTTTCAAGGTTTTTACTGAGCCTTTAGAAACAATGTACACTGAGAAACGTGTTGGATTCTCCCACTGCCTCTCCCCCTTCTAAATATTTTAAGACTATTCAAAGATAACTATTCGGGAGACAGAATAGACCATATTTTGATTGAAGTTTTAATCTTAATAAGCCCTTTCTTGGACACCCCACAGACATGTTTTAAGAAGTTAAAGAAGGTTCAGTGTAAGTTGATTTACTAAAATGGAACATTGCATCACACATTATATTTTTTTTATTTACAAGATTATCAACATTCAAAAGCATGTAACAGCAGACATGCGTAAATATTGTCTACGATATTGTTGATAAAAGGGGAAACATTTGACTAGAAATTATGAAAGTTTTACCTGTTACATTTCCTATCAATATAAGAGGGGTCATTTACTGATTGCTACTGAATGATCAAAGGCAACATGAGAAAATATTATTTTACTGAAAGAGTAGTAGATCCTTGGAACAAACTTCCAGCAGACGTGGTTGGTAAATCCACAGTAACTGAATTTAAACATGCCTGGGATAAACATATATCCATTGTAAGATAAAATACAGGAAATAGTATAAGGGCAGACTAGATGGACCATGAGGTCTTTTTCTGCCGTTAGTCTTCTATTTTTCTATTTTTCTACTTCCTCCACAAAAAGAAACTCCATAAAAAAATTGTGAAATGGCATGGCACAACTTTCCATCACATAAAATCTTTTCCTATTAGAACTTTGGTCTGTGATAGTCCAGTCTTGATCAGCCAGCATCCTTTCTCACCTTATTTTAACCTATGTGAAGCTCTTTCCCCAGTGATGGGCTACCAAAATTTTTACTACCACACTGTTGGCATAGCTTATGTACTTTGTTGCAACATCTTTCAGTGCAAATTGGGTGCTCTGGGTAAAACTCCATTTTCGCTACCCTATTGCATTTTTCCCTGTCCGTGCAGTAGCCCACCCCTGATTATCTATTATATAAAGTGTATGTACGCACATGCACACACAGCTCTTCTAAAATTATACACATTCAATCTCATTTACTGCAATAGGAAAAACATACCCAGAGCCCAGAAGGGAAAAAAAAAGGGGGGGGGGGAAATCAAATTTTTGCTACCGGTACTGCATACCCATAGGAGTCCATCACTGTCTTTCTCCAACCACTTTTGTTTCCTAAAGGCCATTTCAGTGCAAATGACAGACCAATTGGCATATTATTCAGCAGATCCGTGGTTGTGTCTCAATTTTATTTTTGCAATAAAGAATTTCTCATACATGTGGGAGGATGGGAGAGGTTGATCTGAGTATATGTAGGAAGGAAAGAATAACATCCAATCCTGGGAATTTTGGTTGGAAAAGTTGAGATAGGAAGCAAGAAAAAGAATCTTCCCTAAAGCACTATTTTAATTGGAAGCCACAAGTCAAATGGACACAATGATTGATTAATAAGGTCAATTTATTTCTAATTCTAATTTCTAAGTATAAGTTTTTATAAAATAATGTGTAATATAGAAATGCTTCAGTCTTTTCTCTGTAGAGAAGAAGTTGGCAATATAGAGTATCAAATAGGTGATAAGTAGGTAAATGAACTTTTGATGACTATTCCTGAATAGAGACTGCAAAGTTCTTTACTTGTTTTTGTGCATTGTTAAAAGGTTCATTACTGCTAAGTGTTGTTTACTACCCTGTTTTCCCGAAAATAAGTCACCCCCGAAAGTAAGACATAGGATAGATTTTGTAGAATTGCCTAATATAAGGCATCCCCTGAAAGTAAGACGCAGGAGATGTTTTGTTTCGCAGCATTCCCAAACAGAACATATATAACACAGCTGTCCATAAATTGCATCCCAAAATGCTGCATCAATCAGATTTAAGACACATCCAACATGCATCCAACATGCGGCTGCATGTTTGGATGCATTTTTGCTGCAGCAAGATACAGGATACAATTCATTGGAAAAAAATAAGACATCCCCTGAAAATAAGACGTAGCACATCTTTGGAAGCAAAAATTGATATAAGACACTGTCTTATTTTTGGGGAAACACGGTATATACTCAGTGACCAGATATAGCTCTCACATTAGCCATTACCTTTTCCAAACAGATCACTTGTCTAATGGATCATGTAGTTGTATTTGTATTAAATCTGTGACAACCATAGCAGATGGGGATTTTGAAGATCCAGCACCCTTACCTTTAATAATACCCATGATCAAAAGTCAATGGTCATATCATAGACCCAAATAAGTTAAGCCCTACAAAATACAGGTTAGACTGCAGACCTAGGGAAACTATTGTGAGACTGTGACAACGGACTCAAGTAGATGTGTCTCACAGCCAGGGGTGGGCTGCTACCCGGACGAGTGGGAACACAGTGGAGTAGCGAAAATGGAGCTCCTCCCCAGAGCACCCAATATGCACTGAAAGATGTTGAAAGAAAATGTAGGGCCACGCCCACAGTGTGGCAGTAAAACGTTTGGTAGCCCTTCACTGCTCACATCATATGGACAGGAGTGGGCTACTTTAGGGAACAGAAGGAGAAAAAAGGAATTTAGTTGTTTTGTTTAAAAAAAATTGAAAGGATGTGAAGATACCAGATTTTCCTTGGATGTTTGGATCATCATCATCTTCTTCCTCTCTTCCCTTTCCTTTTCACCCCCTTGTCCCTCTCCTATCTCCAATCCTATCAACCCCACCTTTGCTTGAAATTCCTTGACATTCCTGGCTTTTTTGAACCATGAACCTTATGAATCAGAGAGAACCCACCCTAGGCTTTGGCATGTCTGAAAGGACTGACATTCCTCTTCAGTATTAATTAAACAAGTAAAAACTGGTTGCTTTGGTTAGGAGGCATGTGTGGAAAATACAAATATATATCGCTGGGTGTGTATGCCTAAGGAATGTAGATTACCTGTAGTTGGACTTTCTTCCTTCAAAAATATAGCACAGATATGATATCCAATAGTTATGATGAATTCTATCATTTTCCCTAGTTCAGGCTTCCTTTCAGGTCTTGGTTACGTTTTGCATTTGTTTTTGGTCATAGTGAATCCGTAAATTTCTATGATCCACATACAAATAATCAGGAAGTAATTTTGTTGCCTATAAAAATAAAGATCCAGGTTTGCAGATTAGAGATCCTCAATTAATGAAGTACAAAAAAAGTAGTGGTACAGCTTTAGAAAATTGTTTGCAGCAGAGGCGGAGTAACGACACGGACACAAAGAGCTGGATTTAAAATGGGTCATTTTTATTAATTAAATTTGCATAATTTATTCATTAAATTAGCATACATTTAAATATAACCCTAACAAGGACCCGCATGGTCAAACAATTGCTTCCGGGGCGGAAAATGACATCAGAAAAACTTCCGGGGCAACTTATGGGCGTAGCTCCATGCTGATCCAGGTGAAGGGCCCCGCCCTCACCTGGATCTCTGCCATGCACCTGCATGTGGGAGGTCTCGCCGTCTAACCCCTACAAGGGGAAAGAAATGGGCGGGACCCAAAGACAGGTTCCCCACAATTGCTCAGGCCGTTAGCACCATGAGCCTTTGGAGAGAACCTGTCAATCATCCCCAAAGATGCCCAACGGAGAACACGTAGTTGCTAAACACCACCCAGTTTCCCGCCCCTAACCTGCCTACCCAAATGACCAGAGGTAAGCCAATTAGCCTAAACAGGGTGCGAAGTACCCCCTAACCGCATGTCCGTCACTGCAGTGTGGAATAGGCGAAAAAACGGTCGCAGAAAATATCGAGACTGCCAAAAATTCCTATTCAGCCCCCTAAGGGGGACCCACAGTGGCACACTGAAAGATAGGGAGGGCAGGTGGGTGTTCGCTCTGTCGTTGTCGAGGCGAAAAGGAGGCCCCAAGCCTGCACAGCCCTTTTTATAGGGCTAGCAGGCTCCGCCCTCGATGACGTCATCGGCTATGCCGATGCTTCTGGAAATGGCCGAGATCTCACAAAATCTCACAAGATCTCGGCCCCCAAGATGGCGGCTACGCCGGAGGGCCATGTCTTCCTGGCCCTGCAGCAAATCCGGGCCAGGGAGTGAAGCACCGGCCAGGCATTCCATGCTTCGCTAGCTGGACTTCAGCATTCACTGTAACACAAAATTTTGCAGCACCTTCATATAGCTCCCCCAAAATTGAAGAAATGTCAATATCATACTTTAAAAAAAAAAGGGGGTTCCAAGGACTTCAATTTCATGTTTGGAATAGATACACTGAGAAAAAATATTGAAAAATGAATTATTGCATGTAGCATAAGAAAGGTAAAAGGTAAGGCCTGTTTTACTAAATGTTTTGAATTCTTTGAGAATGATGGCTAGCATATGGATAGGAGTGACTGGAAGGGCATTGGTACCATAAATGGAATTAGGCATGTGTATATTATATAAATTGTTTTTGGAAATAGTGCTAATTCTATTTATATTACTAAAATCTCTGTCTTACACATTTAAACAGATGTTTAAATTTGGATGTATGCTAACCATAATCACTCTGCATTGTACGTTTTGTGGTCTTCAAAACTCATAAAACATTATGGCGTTAGTTAAACCCTGTGTGAATGCTTGTCTGAATAATGATGGAGGGCGCTGAAAGTGGCAACATACCTCCATGGTAAGTACGAGGAGTGGTTCAATGGCTTTAAATATCAGAATGGCCATTCATAGTAGAAAAGGTACTGGTTGCATCAATTGGGTTGGAGCTCAGCTCCACCACTAATGCTTAATAATAGAGAAAATTTCATGGAGAACGGATGGGAAAAGAAAAAGCTAATGGAATATGGAAAAAGATACCCTCCAGCCTAAACACTGTAGAAAGCGAAAGAAGACTTAATTAGGAAACTGGAAGGCAAAGAACAAGAACTCATCCTAAGTGAATTGGAGTGTGATGAGTATAAAGAAAACTCTTTTTACAACATGTTCTTTGACTCCCACTGAGTGCTTGTTTCTTAGACTTCCTTGCCTAATAATGTTAGCATTTAAATGGACCAAGGAAGCTTTGATGTTAACACCTCATTGAGGTATAGAGTTCATACGTTGGCTACTCCTATTCTTTGGCTGGAAACAGTTTTCTGCATGGCTAGCTTAACAGGACAACAGAACCTGCATTTGTATAGGGATTGGAAAGGCTATTCCACAAAGAAAAGGGCTACAAACTTCATTTATTTTTACAGAAACCTGCCCTTAATAGAACCGAGCAAATGCCTAAGAAGAGCCTCAGACTAAACAATTAGCAGCTCCTGTTAGAGGCAAACTCCATTCACAAGGAGCAAGGGTTTTCAGAGCTGACAAAATCTTGTCAACAATTGTTGCAGTGATAACATGCTAGGGAAAATTGAAGAAAATTATCCCATCCATTTGGGTTCACTATATAAATTGCAGCGAATCCCATGTGCCACAACTCTAACTCTACTCAGGGCTAAAGGTAAGAAAATCGGATGTCTGGGAAATGTTCGTTAAGAAAGTAAGAAGAAAAAGAAAAAGTGTGAACTTGACTATGAACAAAGATATAATTACACAGAATAGAATCCCACTGATTGGACCATTTAAGAAAGCATGCATAACTCTATCTCAAACCCCAAATCTAAGCAGGATTGGGTAATCTAGGATGGTTTATGTTTCTCACTGGCAAACATGAATATGCATAGGTTGAAATTATGTCCAGTAGAAAGGTTTTTTGCAGGAGAGGCGGAGTAACGACACGGACACAAGAGCTGGATTTAACTGGGTCATTTTTATTAAATTAGCATAATTTAATCAAATAAATTAGCATAAATTAGCATAAAATTTGCATAACAAATATGACCCAAACAATGGACCTGCAGGGTCAAACAATTGCTTCCGGGGCGGAAAAGTTACGTCACATAAACTTCCTGGGCAACTTATGGGCGTAGCTCGATGCTAGTCCAGGTGAGGGACCCCTCCCTCACCTGAGACCCTGCCATGCCTTACATGAGGGGGGTCACGCCGGCTAACCCCTAACAGGGGACTTAAAGGTGCGTGACTCAAAGACAGGTTCCCCCCAACTGCTCAGGTCGCTTCCACCACAAGCTTGGAGAGAACCTGTCAATCATCCCCAAAGATGCCCAAGGGAGAACACCAGTTGCTAGACCACCACCCAGTTTTCCGCCCCTAACCTGCCTACCCAAATGACCAAAGGTAAGCCAATCAGCCTAATAAGTGCAAGCACCCCCTAACCGTACATCCATCATCCCAGTGTGGAATGGGCGAAAAAACGGCCCTGCGAACAGGCAGAACCGCAAAAAATTCCCATTCGGCCCCCCTAGGGGCGACCCACCTTAGCACACTGTAAAATAGGGAGGGCGGGCGGGTGTCTGCTCGTGGCGATGGTCCGGGCGAAAAGGCAGAGCCTCGGGCCTGCCCGCCCTTAAATAGGGCGAGCAAGCCCCGCCCGGACCAATCAGCAGCCGGGCCTATGCAGGCCCAACTCTCGGGCGAAGTCTCGCGTTGCGAGACTTCGCCCGAGAACAAAGATGGCGGCCGCCATGGGGTCCGGTGTCTTCCCATCCCCTCCCGCAAACGCCGCCGGCAGGTAAGTCCGCCGGCGCTATTGCAGGAGAGGCGGAGTAACGACACGGACACAAGAGCTGGATTTAACTGGGTCATTTTTATTAAATTAAATTAGCATAATTTAATCAAATAAATTAGCATAAATTAGCATAAAATTTGCATAACAAATATGACCCAAACAATGGACCTGCAGGGTCAAACAATTGCTTCCGGGGCGGAAAAGTTACGTCACATAAACTTCCTGGGCAACTTATGGGCGTAGCTTGATGCTAGTCCAGGTGAGGGACCCCTCCCTCACCTGAGACCCTGCCATGCCTTACATGAGGGGGGTCACGCCGGCTAACCCCTAACAGGGGACTTAAAGGTGCGTGACTCAAAGACAGGTTCCCCCCAACTGCTCAGGTCCACTCCCCAACGCAGGCGGGCTAAACCCCGGACCCCGCATGGGGAGGAGCGGTGTAGTGGCTAAGTGTGGTGCAACCTCACCTGCCCCATATGGGGTGGAAGACATCCATGGAGGGCCCATCCGAGCTGGGCCCTGGAAAGCTGACATCTGCCCAGACTGGGTCATCTGCCCAGACTGGGCCATCTGCCCGGCCTGGGCCCTCTGCCCGGTTTGGGCCATCTGCCCGGTTTGGGCCATCTGCCCGGTTTGGGCCATCTGCCCGGTCTGGGCCATCTGCCTGGCCTGGGCCGCCTCCTCTTCTGGATCCCTTCCCCAGGCCGCCGATGCAGCCAGGGGGAGCCGCCTGGGCCTGCTCCGGACCGCCAGCGCTCCAGGACTTAAAGGTGCGTGACTCAAAGACAGGTTCCCCCCAACTGCTCAGGTCCACTCCCCAACGCAGGTGGGCTAAACCCCGGACCCCGCACGGGGAGGAGCGGTGTAGTGGCTAAGTGTGGTGCAACCTCACCTGCCCCATATGGGGTGGAAGACATCCACGGAGGGCCCATCCGAGCTGGGCCCTGGAAAGCTGACATCTGCCCAGACTGGGTCGTCTGCCCAGACTGGGCCATCTGCCCGGCCTGGGCCCTCTGCCCGGTTTGGGCCATCTGCCCGGTTTGGGCCATCTGCCCAGTTTGGGCCATCTGCCCGGTCTGGGCCATCTGCCTGGCCTGGGCCGCCTCCTCTTCTGGATCCTTTCCCCAGGCCGCCGATGCAGCCAGGGGGAGCCCGCCTGGGCCTGCTCCGGACCGCCAGCGCTCCAGGTCATCAAGCCTCTCCAGGACCCTGGCCCAAGAGAGAGAGGGAGAAACCTCGGGTTGAGGGGCTGCGGGCATAAATCCCACCGCCCCCTCAGACGGGACCACCCCAGGGGGCCCCTCCATACCAGCCCGAGCCCGGGCAGAAGGCCTCAAAGCCCTCCTAGGCTGCACCACCGGTTGGGCCGGGGGGGGCCGAGCTTGCCTCTTCTTTGGGGCCATACCTTCACAGTTAATACAATCCAATGAAAAACCCTGACCCCCCCAAAAAAGGCCCGAGCCGGGAAGCAAGGCCGGCCTAAGTACAGTAGGCCTCACCAGGAAGGCCAATCCACTCCCCCCCCAGCAGTGGGAGCAAGGCCTCACTGCCCACCGCTTCAGCAAGGGGGCCTGTAGAAACTAGCCCACCCTAAGGGCTCCCTGGATGCGAAGAAATGCCCCCCCAACCTTGAAGGGAAAACCAGGCCACACCCCCCAAAGGGCACCCCCCCCCCCACGCCCCCGATCCCGGGGCAACCGGAGGGTAAAACCGGAGCGGAGCCCAGACGATGCTGGCTCCGCTACTGTAGAAGCAGCTCCTGCCGCCCAAAATGCCGCCGATACTCGAGAGGCCCTCTTCGCCGAACCAACCAGGCCACAAAATGGCGGCCGCACACGAGGCCGCACCCAAAATGGCCGCCGCGAGCAGAACTGACAAGCGTCTGCTCGTGGCGATGGTCCGGGTGAAAAGGCAGAGCCTCGGGCCTGCCCGCCCTTAAATAGGGCGAGCAAGCCCCGCCCGGACCAATCAGCAGCCGGGCCTATGCAGGCCCAACTCTCGGGCGAAGTCTCGCATCGCGAGACTTCGCCTGAGAACAAAGATGGCGGCCGCCATGGGGTCCGGTGTCTTCCCGGCCCCTCCCGCAAACGCCGCCGGCGGGTAAGTCCGCCGGCGCTATTTTTTACTGCTAATGAGTAATTCAAGAATTTAATATGTTGGATGGAAATAGAAAGATTAACAAGTTTAGTGTCTTAGCCACTGAGCCACCACATCACTTTTAATACAATTAACATATTCCTAAATATGCATACACGTATATATTTATTATAATTTTACATTGCCACAATTTTATAACTTCGGCCATTTATCGAAAATGAAATGGCAAAGGTATGATAATATGACTGAAAATATAAGCTGAACTATAAACAAACATTTATCATAAAACAACACACTAATTCCTATGAGCTGAGATGGCGCAGTGGATAGAGTGCAGTATTGCAGGCCACTAAAACTGACTGCTAGATCTGCAGGTCAGTGGTTCAAATCTCATTACCTCAAGGTTGACTCAGCCTTCCATCCTTCCGAGGTAGGTAAAATGAGGACCTTGATTGTGGGGGCAATATGCTGGCTTTGTTAAAAAGTCCTATTGCTAACATGATATCTCCGAGACCGCCTCCTGCCGCACGAATCCCAGCGACCGATTAGGTCCCACAGAGTGGGCCTTCTCCGGGTCCCGTCAACTAAACAATGTCGGTTGGCGGGCCCCAGGGGAAGAGCCTTCTCTGTGGCGGCACCGGCCCTCTGGAACCAACTCCCCCCGGAGATTAGAACTGCCCCTACTCTTCCTGCCTTCTGTAAACTCCTTAAAACCCACCTTTGCCGTCAGGCATGGGGGAACTGAAACATCTTCCCCTGGGCACGTTTAATTTATGCATGGTATGTCTGTGTGTGTGTCTGTTAGCATATGGGGTTTTTAAATATTTAAATATTTTAAATTTGTCTGATTGCTTATGATTTGTTTCTACATGTTGTGAGCCGCCCCGAGTCTTCGGAGAGGGGCGGCATACAAATCTAAGTAATAAATAAATAAATAAATAAATGATGTAAGCCGCCCTGAGTCTAAGGAGAAGGGCAGCATTTTTTTAAAAAAAAATCAAATAAGTAAGTAAGTAAGTAAGTAAATAAATAAATAAATAAATAAATAAATGGCACTATCCTAATTATTTTAAAATATTCTCCAGAAGTGCTCCATTTTGAAGAACTTCTAGAACAGGGGGCTCCAACCTGGAGAACTTTACGAGTTGTGGACTTCAACTCCTAGGAGTTGAAGTCTAGAAGTCATAAAGTTGCCAAGACTAGAGGCCACTGTTTTGGAAGATCAACAGAGTCAGGGTAAGCTTAGTCTTCCATGGAAGACTCTTCTACAAGACAATGGTCACAGTGGAGAAGCATCTCCTACTAGCCTCCAATTTTATCTACTACTCAATTTCATGATTACTGGGGAATGACCAACGAAAATTTCCAAGTTGTTTGTATTGGATTGATCATATTGTAATATAGTGAAGTTGGATAGCTAATAAATTCAGACAGACAGACAGACAGACAGACACATATACATACATACATATTGGTTAAAGGAAGTGGTCCAGAAGATACTTGGTACTAAACCATATATGGCTTAAAGTTAAAGCCACCACTTTAAATTGCACCTGTTAATACAGGGCCTGCAAACAGCTGTAATATTATATATCCTGATGTGTAGCATTATTTAGCATTCAGCCTGTTGCCTTTGGCACCAATTGTAAATGTAAGAGACTGGATTTTCTTTTTAATATTTAAAGAGGAATAATAATAATAAATTGCAAATCTAATATCAGAAGTGTGTCATTCTTGACCAATTTTAGCCATTTTAAATATTTATGTATCTGTATATTTATTTTTACATTTGAGAGGTTATTCAGTAGATCAATTATACTTGATCTATAACATAAAGGATAATGAAAGTTTTGGTGTTTTTAGCACAGAGTGCTATATTGTGCAGAATTTTTAAATAGCACATTGGTTCCATTCAAATACAAAGATGATATTTAATTCTTCTTTCCATTAAGCAGACCTGTCACAAATCCCTCTAATGAAAGAAAGTTCTAGTTTCAAAAAAAGAATATGTTTCAGTAAATGAAAGTATATCCCCTCTTCAGATCGAGTGTTCCCTTTATTTACATACTGCTAAAAAAAAAAATATAGGGAACAGTCAAATAACACATCCTAGATCTGAATGAATGAAATATTATCATTGAATACTTTGTTCCATACAAAGTTGAATGTGCACAACAGCATGTGAAATTGATTTTCAATAAGTGTTGCTTCCTAAGTGGACAGTTTGATTTCACAGAAGTTTGATTTACTTGGAGTTATATTGTGTTGTTTAAGTGTTCCCTTTATATTTTTTTTGACCAGTGTAGTTGTAAATGTTCTGACCTAGCCTTCCTGATCAAATAATACAGCACAAATGGAATTCCCAAAACCTCTTTTATTTTAACAGCGATGAATTATTTTCATTCCCAACCATAATAAATCCCAAACTATGAACAAGTCTGACAACAGTCTTTCTAAGAACACGAACCTTTATCTTTCTTGACAAGCTGCCACAGACCAATTATCAAGAAACTTGGCCAGGCCAAACAGAAACATAGAGTCAGAACTGAAATGACACAAGTTGAACAAAGTTGCTTCCTGCAATGAGCACTTTCGTGTGATCCACTTATATAGCCTATGGGATGGCCCAATTATCTCCAAGCCTCACTCCCAAGTAGTCCTTCTCCTCTGCAACTGCTCTTAGCTTCTGGCTGCTCTATGCATGCGTGCATTGAGAACTGGTTCCCCCTGTTCTTCTACCTCGCTCATGTCAGTCTTTGGAGACTCTGGAGTCAGCACAGAACTCTCAGATGGCCTGGGCTGGAATCCTCCCTCTGGCACTGAGCCTTCTCCAGACTCCAGACCTGGGCCACGATCCTCCCCAGACTCCTTGCTGTCTGACTCTTCTGCCAGCTCCTCAGGCCACTGGTGGACCACAACATAAAGCTGCTTCTTTTGTTCCATGTCCACATATATCCACTTGCCACATATCTAGATATGCAGTTGGTATATTTCAATCAAATATACATTTAACGTCTTATCTGCTCCTAAGCAAGTCTCATCGACCTGGCAGACAAAGAACTGTTTTTGTTGGCTCAGGGAGAACTATACAACATACTAGAATCCAGAGATCCAAGAGATGTGATCTCAACTACAACCCTTATTATGGTAAGCGATTATTCTGCAATAGAATAGTAAATATCTGGAACACTTTGCCTGGTCCTGTTGTTAGCTTCTCTAACCCCCATACCTTTTACCTACCGTGGACATTACATGTTTCCTAAAAGGGGTGTGCATAAGCGCACCAGTGTGCCTACCATCCCTGTCCTACTGTACCCATTTGTATATACTCATTTTATATGTTTAAGGCTATGTTTTTCTTCTTTATATCCATTTATTTGTGCCATTTTTAATGTGTTGTGTTTTCTTGCACTTGTTGACAACCAAACCAACCAACCAACCAAACAAACAAATAAAAACATTGAGGGGAATTCAAGGTCATGGTTGAGGATACATAAAAGTCTCATTTTCTCGTTGTTCAAATCTTGTAAAATTTGTTGCAGCTAACCAAAAGCACTGCCAATACTGACTTTGTGGATTTTTCCAGATCAAAGATAATCAAGTAAGTGGAGGTAGATATCTATATCATATTACTGAGAAGAAGTTAGATCTTCTTAGACATTCTCTGACAATTATAGAGGACCACTATATGGCTCATTAGAATTGCAGATAGATAGATAGATAGATAGATAGATAGATAGATAGATAGATAGATAGATAGATAGATAGATAGATAGATAGATAGAGATAGATAGATAGATAGATAGATAGATAGTTAGATAGTTAGATAGATAGATAGATAGATAGATAGATAGATAGATAGATATAGATAGATAGATAGATAGATAGATAGATAGATAGATAGATAGATAGATAGATAGATAGATTGATTGATTTTTATTGGCCAAGTGTGATTGGACACACAAGGAATTTGTCTTGGTGCATATGCTCTCAGCGTACATAAAATAAAATATACATTTGTCATATATACAATGACATATTATTTGCCTGTACTAAAAATGAACAAATTATGGCAACCTGGAAATGATAATTAAACTCCCAGAATTACTAACCTGTATCTAGACAAAGGTAAAACAGATGAAAATTGGACTTCTATAATAATTAAAAAGAGAAAAAACCCTAATTTTTGATGATGCATCTTTTTAGATATTTAAAACTGTTTCATTTTTTCAATGTTTGTTTTCTTCTGCCCTTATTGTTACTTGACTATGATATTATGACTGATGCCATGTTTTATTACTTTTTATATTATGCTACATTCTAGATTAAAATAATCCTATAATTTTCCACTATTAGTTGCCTCAAAGGTTTTTTTCCCCAATTGACTAAAGTTTTTTCTAGCAGGAAGAGAGGAGGCACAGGCATCTGGAGAGTTGGTTGAGGGGAAAGGCAAATGACAAAAGTAGCATTGTGTTATTGTGACACAAGCCTGTCTCTTTTATAAATGCACCTTGATGTGGCACAAATGTGTGAATAGGACAGAGCTTGTGTCACAACAATGCAACATTGCTTTCATCATTTTGATGGAAGCCTCTGATCTCTGGATGCCTCTAAGAGAAGAAAGGAACCAACCAACCAACTTGGTAGAACAAAGCAAAGGATCACTTTAGTATGGAAAATTCATAGTTTTCACTGAAACAAATGATGGTAATAGTTCATAGACAAAGAGATATAAATGTGCTATAAAGGTGTCAATAACATAAGTTGTATGAGAACATGCGCAGAATATTCTCATACAATTATTAATACATTTATAAGTACATTTGCCTTATTCTTTTTCCATTTTTTCCCAAATCAAGGTCCTTCAGATATGTGGACTATCATTCCCACACATCTGAAGATGATTGTTGGGAGACAACTATTTTATATAAATAATAAAAACTGCCTAGATCAGCTGCCTGTTGTTGCCAACTGTTGTGAAAGATGTTAAGCAACTGCTACTGCTACCATTTTCTTTTTACCTCTCTTCTCTATCCAGGTACATTATGCTAACCACAAGAGAAGACTTCACTGCAATTTCGAATAATTCTTACATGTCTGATCTGATTAATATGAATGGCTTTAAAAATGAATATCCCAAGGTCATTTCAACTGTGGCTTCCATTCATAAGGTCAAAACAGAATGAACAACTGCTAAAATATCCTTCTCAAGTCCTGCCTTAGTTTCCTTCCCCTGAGCTTGGGCCTCACTTGTGAAACTTCATTTATTAGCAGCACAATTGCCAGCCCCGTCCTTTTAGCTTCACTCACTTTTCATTATGCCACAAGGCCTTTCTAAATTCCTGGCCGTTCTAGTGGATGTAAACTGTTTTCTTGTTCCCTGGGATACAGAAAGAGAATTAAAGTTATTTCCCCTCAGCACCTTTGTGATCACCAGAAAAAGAAAAAAAAAGTTACCCCTGCTAATCTTGTCTTCAAACTCGCCTGATTTGTCTTAGCTCATTTCCTCTGGAAAACATCTCCTTTGGATTGTATTCCACAAGAATTCACCTGCTGCCTAGGTAATATGAAATGCACCTTGCCTTCTTCCCATGGCTCACCTTTTGGTATTATTTATACTTATCTATTTAAAATAGGAAAAAGTATAGATCTTATCCTAACCATTTCCTGTTTCTGTGAGCAATTATGGGGCAAATACTAAAACAAAAAAAAATCTCAAAGACACATTCTTATTTATTACAAGCAACAGCTAAAAATCTCAGGAGAGGTGATATATTAACTTGCTATTATATGGTCCTTTCCTTTTTGATTACAGTACTTCTCTTTTTTAAAGATCTTGGGCACAACTCCCACCCCGCTTGAATTATTTGGTGGCATCACAAATAGCAGAAGATACCAAGGTTCCCATAAATGAGAAGAAGGCATTCAAATAGCAGATACGGTTCCTGGGATGTACTCTTATGATGGGAAACCTAGGAATCTTCTTCTAATGGAGATTCCTTTGGAAAAAGACTGCTAAGGTGCACAAATCTTGTGCAGCAATCAGATTCAATCAGTATATGACAGATTCATGATTGTTGCCACCAGTTAGGTGACTCTTGTTTATTTACTTTTTTATACTGTATGTGCTCTCCTTTTTTTTGCAACTGTCAGGACATTCTGCAAAAAGTTAAAATATATAAAGACACAACAAGGCATAAGGAAAATTGTGAGCACAGAAGGCTAAAATCAGCTGCAGGAATCCAGGATAAAACTTTTTCAGAGGCAAAAAGCCAAGGCTTATCCTATGCCTGAAAATACATTAAATTTAGGGTCCAATAAAAACTCTCTTTGCTGAAGGCTCCAATACAGGATGTCACATGGAGAAAGTTGCAGAGACTTCACAAGCCTATGAAGAGCAAAAGCCTCATCATGAGTTATTCATATGGTAGCAAATAGCCATGTCTAATCAATGAGTAGATCACGGTGCTGACTATGGCATCCCTGATATTTTGTGCATCCTGCCCAGCTTCATCTACAAAATCTATCCTAGCTTGGTATCAGTAAGAGGGGGAGAAAAAATTATTTGGACTGGATACAGGATCATATTTTTGATCCTGAGTATTTGAAATAATATAATCCAACTCCCCTACTTCAAATTCTGTCTTACTGTGTACCATATCATGGTGGCACAGTGGTTAGAATGCAGCATTGCAGGTTAATTCTGCCAACTTACCAGCAGTTCAATCCTGACTGGCTCAAGGTTGACTCAGCCTTCCATTCTTTTGAGGTCGGTAAAATGAGGACCCAGATATTTATAAGGCAATATACTGACACGGTAAACTGCTTACAGATGATGTAAAGCACTATGAAGTAGTATATAAATCTAAGTGCTCTTGCTATACCATAAGTCTTTTTATTCATTGTGAATCTTTCTGATAACTGTATCTTCACTACACAATTAGAACATTCTGAATTTTTTTATTACTACATCTGTCGAAAATAAACACTTGTCTATATGTTAAGATTTAGGGAAACTACATAAATGCTCCTATACCTAAAGCTTTCAAATTCTTAATATAAGATATATTCCATCCTTAGATTTGGTTTCACCAGAAAGAGATAAAGTGGTACCTCTACTTAAGAACTTAATTCGTTCCATGACCAGGTTCTTAAGTAGAAAAGTTTGTAAGTAGAAGCTATTTTCCCCATATGGGTTGGCATGCATTATTTGCTTTTACATTGATTCATAGGAATCAATGTAAAAGCAAATAATGCATGCCAACCCATTAGGAAAGAAATAAAAGTTCAGAATTTGGGTGGGAGGAGGAGGAGGAAGAAGAGGAGGAGGAGGACAGTCGCTGCCGAAGGAAGAAGTGAGGGGAAAATGCTCTGTTCACTCTGGACTGCCAAAGCCTCCTTAAGCGCCACCGAAAGGCTCCTCTGGCAGCCCAGAAAAGCCCGAGATGGCTGGGATTAAAGGGGGAATGGCAGGAAACTTTCCAGGCTTTTGTGCGCTCTCAAATTTCCTGGGAAATTTTTCTGGGCTTAGGTTCTTAAGTAGAAAATGGTTCTTAAGAAGAGGCAAAAAATTTCTTGAAATCCCCAGTTCTTATCTAGAAAAGTTCTTAAGTAGAGGCATTCTTAAGTAGAGGAACCACTGTATGATCAAGAAATTAGAGGGAAGACCCCTCCCTACAAATTCTTTTTCTTTTTTTCACCCTGAGAAGAAGGCATTGGATAAAACAATTCCTTTGCCTTCATTTCAGTGTCCATCAAATATCTATCTCCTTCATCTTAACATTGATATGTGATATTATTAGTAACACTGCTTCCCTGGATGAGATAGTGACTTAGTCAAAACCATCAATTAAATTCATTTCATCTGAAGTCAAAGTTATTCAGCTTCAAGCAATTATCCATTGGGGCACCTTGCCTTGAGAAGTTGTGGGTGCTTCATCACAGAAGGTGTTTAAGAAGGGACTGGACAACCACTAGTCTGAAATATTATAGGGTCTCCTCCTTGAGCGGGGGATTGGACTAGAAGACCTCCAAGGTCCCTTCCAGCTCTATTCTATATCTATGCATCTAAGCATTAGTCAACATTGTTCACTGGATCATTGCTAACTTTGACTGATTTTGTTTAATTTTTATTGAATCAAATACAAAAGCATAGGACCAAAAAGAAAACATATAAAAACAAAAACATTAAAGAACAACATAAAACCACTATACATTACAAACTTACAGAAAGTGGTTACGTGACCAACCATTACTTTCATATTTTACATTTCAGACAATCCGAAAAGAAGAAAATGTGTCTCTCTTTGCTTCTCTGTCCGACAGCAATAGTAGCAAATGTTTACGTTGAATTTGTTAATCACAAAATACCAATTATTTAACTATAGGTTTATTTGTATTGTCTCTTCTGATTTCAAACAACTTATAGAGGTTATCCCATATGGTAAAGAAACCTTTATCTTGCTTGTTTTTTAATTCATATGTAAGTCTAGATATTTTGGCCCAATCCATTAATTTATTTATTATCATGTTATCTGACGGGATAAATTGTCCTTCCAATTTTGTGTGTAAGCTAGCTTTGCAGCAGTTAGTATATGAATGATAAAATAGTATTTTGGTTTGGTATAATGTCCTCTGATAATTCCTAATAAATAAGTCTCCAGTCTTAATTCTATATCACATTGTGCCATTTCGTTTAACCATGTCTTAATTTTTGTCCAATAATTTCATGCCCTTGGGCATACCCACCATAAATGATAATATGTTCCATATTCCGTTTTACATTTCCAACATAGGGGGTCTTTTTTTTAAATTGTCATTTAAGAGTAAACTAGTAGAGAATCCAATTTGGTATTTATGTGTTTACATTTCCCTAAATGCAATTTTAAAGGGTATAAATTTACATTACTTATATTGTATAATGCTTTTCAAGTCTTATTGTTTACTTAATTTGTGCTGCATGCGTACGTATGCTATGCGCACTTATCCCCGGTATGTTTTTACTTCTGTGCATGCACAGGAAGCAAAAATGTGCTGAAATCTTGTGAGGGGACGTGCACACTTCTGAGATTTTAGTGGGTTTTTTTGCTTTTGTGCATGCACAGAAGCAAAAAAATCACTGCAATCTCACACGTGAAGCAAAAAGTACGAAAAAAAGATGGCGGCGCCCATTGGACTGCCACTGCAGCAGTCGTGCACAAATAACACAATTTGGCAGCCGCTACCAGTATGCAGTCCGCTACCGCACTGGTAGCAACCCACTACTGATTCTGACCTTGGTGTGTGTGTGTGTGTGTTTGTGTGGTGTCTTGTGCATGTGATTGTGTACAGTGAAGGGCTACCAAATTTTTTATTACCATACTGTGGGCGTGGCTTACACAGGATGCTCTGCATTTTCTTTCAACATCTTTAACTGCAAATTGAGTGCTCTGGGGTGGAGCTCCATTTTTGCTACCCCACTGCGTCCCCCTCCCATCCAGGCAGTAGCCCACCCCTGATTGTGTGTATGTACAATCACTTCTGTTTCAAAACCAGACATTTCCAAGAAAGCTTTCACACTCTTAGAGAAGGGGAGGGAGGGGGAGAAGCAAGCTAACACCGTGTTTGTCTTACTGCCTCCCTTTTCTGTAATGCAAGCTGGTTAAAACAACAGGATTTAATTTCCAGATTGCCAGGGCAGCTGAAGGTGAATGTAGGATCCTCTTTTCTTTTCATCTTCCCATTCCATTCTATTCCTTCCCTCCCTTCAAGTTCCTGTAGGTGTTTCTCTTTGCCACTGTGCTGTTCGACTTACTGGCCTAAAATATTCCAGGTGATTTATAGAACTTGATGGGTATTGTGTGGCCGATGATTCATGGAACTTCATTAAATACCAAGGAGGTGCCTGCTTACTGTCTCTGTGCACTGCACATGAGAACTTTAGCACTGGCCCTTTGCAAATTACCCCCATTAAAGTCCCAGACAAAGGTCCTCTCAGTAGCTTACATATTTTCCCACATGTGAGGGAGCAATTGGAAACTTCCTCTTGATAACTAAAAACTTTTCAATGAGAATTTATGAGAAGGGTCTTTTGGCCTCATTGCCTCAGGGTTGAAACAGATCCCAGGGTGTACAAGCGCTCCTTTGATGCAGGGAGCTGCACTGGGTAACATTTTTGAACATGATCAAAAAGAGAAAGGCAGGGACAATGTGTAGGAGCCCTTCGCCTGTCTCAAGGAGTCAAGTCTATTCCGCCACCCCCAAGCTAAAAATATAGAAATCCACATTTGACTGTAGTAGCAAGCTGTATTTTCTTTTTAAATGTAGTCAAATCTTAAGATTTTTCTAAGTAGTGGGAGGTATTACAACTTCCTTTTCTTTAGGGTCCAGACTTTGAAGTTATAATTGCTTTTTGTGGGGGAAGGCACAGGGAGGGAGAGAGAAAAAAAAAGAGCTTGCTCAATACAGTATGTACTTAAGGAAAGTAAATTAAAGTCTGATGGACCTAATCCTCACAAGTTACTCTATGGACCCCTTTTGAGAAAACATTTTTAAAAGCTTATTTTTCCCCCCAGAGGTTTCCTGTTTGAAAATTACCCAAGGATCAGAATAAGAATAGAAACTCTTGTTGATAAAAGTTTGAAATAGATGCATGAACAGTATACTCTAAGCCTCTCCTGTTTTGCTGTCAATTCTCTCCTTTCTCTCGTTCTGAAGAAGAAAGGCTACTCTCCATTTTATCAGTATGTGAGAAACTATGTACTAAGAAGAAGACATTTTATCTCCTCAGTTACAATTAGGAATTAGGAAAAAGTTACAAATTCAGAATTTTTTAAAAAAACTTTATACATCCCTTCGCTTCATTTTCATACTTTCAAGCAGAATGGGAGGATTCTGGTATGTTCAATGTTATGTGTTTTGTTACAACTCCTACAGGGAGTAGCCCATTCGTTCTTAGTCCTCCTCTTTAGTCCTTGCACCTGCACTAAAATCACATTTTCTTCATGCAACTCTGTTTTGCTGCTAGCAGGGAAAAATGAAAGCGGATGAATTACTGCAAAGTCATAGTTTGAGTCTACTTTGTAAAAGTTCTGTTCTTGGGGGAAAATATCAAATTTTTTAATTTTACTATAAAATTAAATAAAATGCAAAATAATTAATTAAAATAGTAATTCCTGCCTCCCAAAAAGAAAAAAAAGTAGCTAGAATTATTGTGTGGTGTTCTAGCACAGTGGTGGTGAACCTATGGCAAGGTTGCCACAGGTGGCACATGAAGTCATATCTGCTGGCACACAAGCCATTGCCCTAACTCTGCTCCAACATGCATATGTGTGCCGGTCAGCTGAATTTTGGCTCACACAGAGAGCTTCCAGAGAGCTCTGAGGGATGGGGAGGGCATTTTTACCCTCCTTTGGCTCCAGGGAAGACTTTTGAGTCTGGGGAGGGCGAAACAGAGCCTACTAGGCCCACCTGAAGTTGGAAACAGGCCCTTTCTGGCCTCCCGAGAGCCTCTGGGGGACAGGGAAGCTGTTTTGCCCTCCCCACACATTGGATTATGGATGTGGGCACTTGTGCATGAGTAATAGCGCAGGTGCATATTCTTTTAGCACCTGAGGAAAAAAAGGTTCTCCATCACTATTCTAGCACTTTCATTAGTTCTATGAAGGCCAAGGGTTGCGTGAGAGTATAACTTCTTCATTCATTGTCCTGTTGTCTTTCTGATGAGCACCAGAATCCTTGGCTTCAGTAGCTGGTTTCACTTAACTTTGCTACTGGTTCAGAACTATAAATTTGTGCTAGTGCACGTTTGCTTCGCTTGTGCACTGCACTTCTGCACAGATCGTATGTGATGACATCCATGTGAGTGGACAGAGCCTCCCGCTGCCACTGCCGGTTCGCCTGGCCTGGGATGAACCAGTAGCAGCACACCACTGCTTGGCTTCCATGGCTAAATTAAATCTCAAGGCAAGACATCGTGGTGGGTCAGGAAGCCTGGGAGAATGCAGAATAATGGAAAGATGTCTAATTGAAAAGAGAAGCAACAACGTCTCCCAGTGACAAAATTAGACTAACTCTCCAAAGACAATTCAGCAGATATTTGATGTTGTGTTTTCACTAGTGATGATTTATGCTAGTTTCGTACATTCATTAACCCATCAAATGACTTGTTTTATTTTTTTTCTTTTGATTTTCATACTTGGAGTCCCAGGATGTTTGCTGATCTCGTTGAACTTTTGTTTCCTGTCTTTTCCCACTGAGTTTCACATTCTGATAGACTAAACCATAGATTATGGAAACTGAAGTGGCCGTATGTATTTAAATTGTTCTGATTTACTTAGCTGCAGTACCACTGATATTGTGGAACAGTAATTTATCCCAAAAGAGATCTTACTACAATTATAAATATTTATTTCTTCCTGATTCAGGAATCATTTCATTGAATACTCGTGATGGTTTTGCTTTCTTTAATGTCAACGTAAATACTACCGGGTACTCAATATATTCCCCACCCTTCTCTGTGGTTTAGTGTTATTTTTGTTCCTTCTGATACTCTGATTATTCTGCTGTTGTCTCTCTGTGATTCACATTCTTGTCTTTTGGGTTGGTTTTGTTAAATCTCAAGTACTTGAATGTGATTTTTTTTTTAAAAAAAATGCTTTTATAATATGATAATGAGTAAGCTAATTATAATTATTGCAAATGATGATAGAGATATTTATTCAGCTCACATTGATGGAACTTCATGACATCAGACCAGAATATCTCCGGGACCGCCTTCTGCCGCACGAATCCCAGCGACCGGTTAGGTCGCACAGAGTTGGCCTTCTCCGGGTCCCGTCGACTAAACAATGTCATTTGGTAGAACCTAGGAGAAGAGCCTTCTCTGTGGCAGCCCCGACCCTCTGGAACCAGCTACCCCCAGATATCAGAGTTGCCCCCACCCTCCTTGCCTTTTGCAAGCTCCTTAAAACCCACCTGTGTTGTCAGGCATGGGGGAATTGAAATTTTTTCCCTTCCCCCTAGGCTTATAGAATTTATACATAGTATGCTTGTTTGTATGATTGGTAAAAATAAATAAATAAAATAAAATAAACTTCTCAGATCTACACATGATTTAGAACATATCTTTCTATTACCCTCTTTTACACATTTTTTTAGAAATGTTATTAAAATGTAATGATGAAATTAATGCAGAAATAAGCAGGATTGCGCACCACCACCACCAAAAATAATAATAAAAACTTCTTTGGACTTTCCAAAGGACTTTCCTATGATTATGTTCAACTAAAGGAAGAAATGCATCTATGAAGAATAAGGCACAAGTTATAATAAAATAGCCAGATGCTTAATAAATGCTTAATTCTGTACAATAGCGACACATTCCTTTGATATTACTAGGTAGATTTTCCTAAGTGAAGGGAAGGGGGCAAGCTGAGAACAAAGGGCCCTAATAAAGATTTTGAGGGAGTAGATGGCCATTCAGAATGCAACGTGAGATGACAGACAGGGAGTTTGGCCAATTAGTATCCCAATTCCCCTCACGAACCAGGTATCTCCATGGTCTTTCCCTCCAACTACTTTCTACCCAGGCCTTGGTGCTGCTCTAGTATGCTTCTGCGTGTCCGTGTTCTGTTGGAAAAACAACCTGTGCAGCCTTCTGTCAGGTGAGCCTCACAGATCAGCCACCGCTAGAGCAATGTTCTTCAACCTCAACAACTGTAAGGATTTCAAATCCCAGATTTCCTCAGACAACCTGGCTAGGGAATTCTGGGAATTGAAGTCCATGCAACTTAAAGTCACTGAGGCTCAGAAAAACTGTTCTAGAGTCACCTTCCTGCAAGTTATTCCATATTCTGCCCACAAATAACTCATCTGATCTTTTGTGCTATTGACTTTGGGTCCAAGTCTTTTGCCCATCTATTAGCTCCTGATTCTGCCTTTTCCGTGGCTTTTTGCTCCCTTCATAGGCCAGCAATCCCGCTTTGTCATACTCTCTTCCCATTCAGAGCTCCAGAGGATGTCTTCAGCCATTGGATATATTTTAGCTGATATATTTGATTGTCTTGTAATGTTATTCTTGGTCTCAAGGAATGGTCAAGGTGACTCCTGCTTCACCATCTGGACCTCACATAATTGGAGATCTCCACAATAAAGAAAAAAGAATGCCAGCTCCATATAAAATTTCTACCCTCCGGTTATTTGTTCCTGTCTTAGGGCTACCTGAGATTATTATGACCATATGCATGGCATAAAACTTGGAAATTAGTAACATTGTTCCCATTCCTGAAGTCATCACATGGTTTTAATGAAGACAGTATGATCTCATAGAGCTTTCTTTTGGGTTGGATCAGGAATAGATGCTTAATTCTGTACAGTAGCAACCATCATCAGGCTGAAGTTTCCAAGCTTCGTGCTGTTGTAAAATGGAATGTCTGCAACTGTCATTTCTTCCTAGTGTATAGTGTGGGGGTGGAGATTTGGTTTGAATGTAGCAAATAGATTGGGTGATTATGTTTCAGTGATCTGATTGGTTGGTGTAATCATAATTATTAGAAGGATTGACATGGCGATTTTATGAAGTGTTTTTTGTTTAAGGCTGGTTTCCAGCACGAAGCTTGGAAACTTCAGCCTGATGATGGTGGATGTGATTTCACCGAAACGTCGCATAAACATGCAAAATATTACACAGGGCAAAACCCGAACTCAGAACAATCTACATACATATACCCGTGAAAATTTACGAATATATATATATATATATATATATATATATATATATATATATATATATATGTAGATTGTTCTGAGTTCGGGTTTTGCCCTGTGTAATGTTTTGCATGTCTATGCGACGTTTCGGTGAAATCACATTCACCATCTTCAGGCTGGAGTTCCAATCTTTGTGTTGTTGTAAATGTTCACCGAAACGTCGCATAGACATGCAAAACATTACACAGGGCAAAACCCGAACTCAGAACAATCTACATACATATACCCGTGAAAATTTACGAAAACAAATATATATATATATATATATATATATATATATATATATATATATATTGTTGTGATTCCGTCTGAGGCTCCTCAGGGAACGGCTGAACCTCTGCCGGCTCCCTGCTCAGAGGGGGAGGAGGAGGAACAGGAGGAGGAGGAGGAGGCCCAGGCAGAAGGGGAGGAGGAATATCAGGCCAAGGGAGAGGGAGAACAGCCAGATTCCCCCGGGGTGGAGCTCTCCCCAGCAAGCAGCCTGGAGTCCTTAGATGAAAATGCTCAAGCCATCATCGATCACAGGCAGAGAAGAGCAGAACAACGAAGGGGACAATTAGCCAGGTACTTCCAGTCCTAAATAGGTAACAGCTGCGTTTGGGTGTGGTTCTCCCCAGAAAGGCTGAAAAGGCAGACCCACCCTTCCTGTATTGTGGAGTATTATCTTTGGGAGTCCTGGGACCTGGCTGTGATCTTTGGCATCTCTGATTCTGACTTGTGGCCTTGAAGGCTGAAACCTTGGGGAAAAAGGCGTGGGGGCTTATTCTCTACAGTGGTGTGTGTGCCAGCAAGAAGTCTGCTGTATTGTCTGGCCATCAGGACTTTGCTGTGAAGCCTCATAGCCTGCCTGTTGGGAAGAACAGGTTTTTCTCTGTGTTTATTTTTCAAACTATAAAGTGCTTTTGCTTTTACCAGCGTGTCTGGCTGCTTTTTCCAGTTGGTGTTGAAGTCTGGGGGCACGTAAAATACATGATGAAGGTTATAGAGGAGATACTCATAGTAAAATATATCTATGAAAGAATAGGAAAAAAAAATAGGAATAGAACATATCAATGAAAGAATAGTAGAAGATATATAGGAATAGAAGAAAGGTATAGGAGATATAGGAGAGCAATAGGACAGGGAACAGAAGGCACTCTAGTGCACTTGTACTCGCCCCTTACTGACCTCTTAGGAATCTGGATAGGTCAATCATAGATAATCTAAGGGTAAAGTGTTGGGGGTTTGAGAATGACACTATGGAGTCTGGTAATGAGTTCCACACTTCAACAACTCGGTTACTGACGTCATATTTTTTACAGTCAAGTTTGGAGCAGTTAATATTAAGTTTAAATCTGTTGTGTGCTCTTGTGTTGTTGTGGTTGAAGCTGAAGTAGTTGCCGACAGGCAGTTATACATTGACTTTGTTATTATGTGTTTTACTCATTTTCACTACCCCATGTCATAATCCCATTCTCTAGTTTACCTTTTTTTTTTTTTAAAGGGCCTTGAAGTCATGGGCACAGCTAGTGCTTATCATGTATCTTACTGAGTAAAATAAGTTGTGAGTTGGAATGGCTTCTCTCCAGAAGTTGTGGATGCTCCAACACTGGAGGTTGGACAACCATTTGTCTCAAATACTTTCGTGCTTGATCATGGGGTTGGATTAGAAGACCTCCAAGGTTCTTTCCAATTCTGTTATTCTGTTAATACATTTTAATAAATAGTGCATTGAAACATGGCTCATATAATTTAAAACTTGATTACTGGCACATAGATGCCATGTCTTTTTTAGATTATGCACTGCAAGCTAGGATTTGTGCAACAATACAGAACATGTTAGTGTAAACTAAACAGATGTTAAAAACTTTTTGTTGATATTGGACACAGAAAACAGTCATTTATTGAAGTACCACGTTTAAGCCCATAGATTTTAGTTGGCCTCCCCATGCTTTTACATCAGCTCATAAGTGTAAGTCTTGAATAGCATTATTGAGAGCTTATAGAAGAGAAGTTGTGCCTATGAAGTGAACTGCCTGGACTGCAATTATTGTTTTAAGAACATAAGAACATAAGAAGAGCTATGCTGAATCAGGCCAAAGCCCACCGAGTCCAGCATTCTGTGTTATACAGTGACCCACCAATTGTCCATGGGGAATTTGAGCAGAAAGAGAAGGCAAACCCCTCCCTTTCCCTTGACCCCCAACAAGGGAATCCTGCCTGCCTCAAGCAACATAGAGGTGAAACTTGGACATCCATTTCAATAACCACTGATACACTTGGCATCCATGAATCTGTCTAATCCTGCCTTGAAGCTATCAAGGCTGACAGCTGCCACGACCTCTTCTGGAAGTGAATTCCATAAACCAATGACCCTCTGGGTGAAGAAATATTTCCCTTTATTTGTCCTTGCTTTCTTACCTATGAGCTTTAGGGAGTGCCCCCGCGTCCTAGTATTGTGTGATAGAGAAAATAATTTTTCTCTATCCACCTTTTCTATCCCATGCATGATTTTATACACTTCGATCAAGTCATCCCTTAAATGCCGTCTTTTAAGGCTGAAGAGACCAAGGCGTTGCAACCTGATTTCATAAGGGAAGAGCTCCATTGCCTTGATTATACTGGTTGCCCTTTTTTGCACCTTTTCCAGTTCCATTATATCCTTCTTGAAGTGAGGTGACCCGAACTGTACACAGTACTCCAAGTGTGGTCTCACCATTGATTTGTACAGAGGCAATACAACAGTTGCCGATTTATTTTCGATTCCCTTCCTAATTGTGCCGAGCATGGAATTAGCTTTTTTTAAATAACTGCTGCTGTGCACTGGGTTGACATCTTCACTGAGCTGTCCACCAAAACCCCAAGATCTCTTTATTTGATTTTGATTCTAACTGGTATTTAATTTTAACTAGGCAACTCCTATTCTTAGGCTTCTTGAACTTATCTAACAAGAAGAATTTTGACAGCATGATCTATATATTTCTTTCTTCAAATATTTGTGTTTTGTTCATTTTCCAAGAGGCATTCTTGGCAAATACGTTATCATATGAAAAATGTAAACTAATTAATATTAAAAGATATTATTCTTACAGAGATGATAATATACATTTTAGGAGAAGAATTACTGCTATTTAGCCTGGCTGATTGTTCTGCCTTGGAACTGGGACCTTTTTTCATACACAGAAGGTTTCTGACCCAGCAAAGCCCTAGTGGACTCAGTAGGGAGGTAGACTTTGCTGATTCTTTGTCTCTTGTAATTCTAGATGGACCTGAAAATCTGCTCCAGAAGCATTGGAGATTGAAATAAAATGGTTGAGAGAGCTGTAAAACAAGAAGGAATTAGTGAGAATTCATCAGGATTTTGTACAAGTTGTGGTCTTCCAGGTAGGGAGACATTTTGACTCCAACTTATAGTTATGAATCTTTTCTGCTGATTTTAGAGATTTTTATGTCCATAACTGGTGGAGATCATAATGGGTTTCACACTTCAGAGTCCATAAAAGCTGAAAGAGCTGAGTTTTTAGTCCCTCTTGGATTTAATAGAAAAGTATTTGAGAAGCGTTTGCTTCTGTTTTTTGACTGCTTTCTATTTTTATTAATTGGTTACTTGACTGTTGCTTTCCAAAGATTGTCTCACCGAAAAATAATCTAGGTTTCTACACATATAAATTGCGTTGATATGATTTATTCCAGAATATTTTCTATTGAATATTGTTCTTGTTTTGATTGTTTCTCAATTAATTTTCTCTTTGATTTCAAACTGCTTTCTATTTAAGATTGTTATATATTTTTAGGTTGGATTTATATTTTATGTTTCTGCTCAAATGAATAGAGAAAAGTGGTTAATGATTTCTTAAATTTGAATTAATTTAATAGGTACTGAATGAGTATAGAATTTCACAATTTTTAATTGCCTGATGAAATCATATATGTGACAATAATCTGTTTCTAGCAGATTATTATTATTAAATTTATTTGCCATATATCTAGACATGGCGCTACTCTTGCACTCTATATTTACACACTATGGTATCCTTATATATGGAATAGTTTGCATATTATAGGACAAATACATATGGAAACTATGTTGCTTCAGTTAATCAAATCTATAATGAAATCTTAAAAATCTTGGACTGTAAACAGCAATTGTCTATGACATCAAATCTCAATTGCATTTATTTTCACCTTACAAAATAATACTATAGAGGGATATAGCATTGCTTCCAACTGTACGGATTCAGCTCCAGTGATCTTAGAAGCCGATGTCTTAGAAGAACTTGAACGATTAAAGATAAATAAGGCAATGGGTCCAGATGGCATCCACCCCAGAGTTCTTAAAGAACTCAGATCTGTCATTACTACCCCCCTGACTGATTTGTTTAACCAATCATTGTTAACAGGAGAAGTTCCTGAGGATTGGACAATGGCCAGTGTTGTGCCTATTCACAAGAAGGGCAGTAGAGAAGAAGCTGGTAACTACAGGCCAGTTAGCTTGACATCAGTTGTAGTTAAAATGATGGAGACTCTACTCAAAAAGAGGATAAATCAGCACCTAAAAAACAATAACTTATTGGACCCAAATCAGCATGGCTTTACTGAAGGCAAATCATGTCAGACTAATCTCATTGATTTCTTTGACTATGTCACAAAGGTGTTGGATGAAGGTGGTGCCGTGGATATTGCCTACCTGGACTTCAGCAAAGCCTTTGATACGGTTCCACATAAAGAGCTGATAGATAAATTAGTGAAGATTGGACTTAATCCCTGGATAGTTCAATGGATTTGCAGCTAGCTGAAGCGTAGACATCAGAGAGTTATTGTTAATGGCGAGTATTCTGAGCAGAGTCAGGTTACAAGCGGTGTGCCACAAGGGTCTGTTCTGGGTCCTATTCTTTTTAATATATTTGTGAGTGACATAGGGAAAGGTTTGGTAGGGAAGGTTTGCCTATTTGCCGATGACTCTAAAGTGTGCAATAGGGTTGATATTCCTGGAGGCGTCTGTAATATGGTAAATGATTTAGCTTTACTAGATAAATGCTCTAAGCAATGGAAACTGCAGTTTAATGTTTCCAAATGTAAAATAATGCACTTGGGGAAAAGGAATCCTCAATCTGAGTATTGTATTGGCAGTTCTGTGTTGGCAAATACTTCAAAAGAAAAGGATTTAGGGGTAGTGATTTCTGACAGTCTCAAAATGGGTGAACAGTGCAGTCAGGCGGTAGGGAAAGCAAGTAGGATGCTTGGCTGCATAGCTAGAGGTATAACAAGCAGGAAGAGGGAGATTATGATCCCACTATATAGAATGCTGGTGAGACCACATTTGGAATACTGTGTTCAGTTCTGGAGACCTCACCTACAAAAAGATATTGACAAAATTGAACGGGTCCAAAGACGGGCTACAAGAATGGTGGAAGGTCTTAAGCATAAAACGTATCAGGAAAGACTTAATGAACTCAATCTGTATAGTCTGGAGGACAGAAGGAAAAGGGGGGACATGATCGAAACATTTAAATATCTTAAAGGGTTAAATAAGGTCCAGGAGGGAAGTGTTTTTAATAGGAAAGTGAACACAAGAACAAGGGGACACAATCTGAAGTTAGTTGGGGGAAAGATCAAAAGCAACATGAGAAAATATTATTTTACTGAAAGAGTAGTAGATCCTTGGAACAAACTTCCAGCAGATGTGGTAGATAAATCCACAGTAACTGAATTTAAACATGCCTGGGATAAACATATATCCATCCTAAGATAAAATACAGAAAATAGTATAAGGGCAGACTAGATGGACCATGAGGTCTTTTTCTGCCGTCAGACTTCTATGTTTCTATGTTTCTTGATAGAATTCTGGAAATATCTGGGCCATAAAATGAGATGGTTTTTAATCAGCCATATCATGACTATGCTGCCTTTTCTACTATTTCATTCACATCATGCCATTCAAATCAGCTCACTTTTGTTTAGACAAAACCAACTGATCCCTCAGGCATTTATATAAAATATATCAGGAATGTACATTTATACATGAGTAGAATTTTGGACTTCTCATTTTGGACTGTAACTTAGCCAGTTTGCCCTTTGGTTACAAGTCATTGATGATAAAGGACCCTGACAAAGAATCACTTTACGGTAAATTAAATATTATATTCACGGAGTTAAAAGAGTGCAATGTAAAATGGTATGTTTGTTAATACAGTTTATTAATGCTGATCCAAAATACCCTTTCTACTTGGAACATTTGAGTAACTCAACATTGTGTGCTACCTGCTTATTTTTAAAATCCACTTTTGATTTTAACAAACATTTGCATATATTTAAATGAAGATATATACAAATTGCAGTGATGCATCAGATGTTTCCATAATTTTTTCTTTGTTTCTCTAAAGGAATCTAAGCCTGCAGTGAAGAACATAGGAAGGGATGCTTTTTTCTTTGTCTCATTCATTAAAAAAAAACAAAACCTGAGCTTTGTTAAATGTGAGTCCAGTAGATGCGGAACAAGGGTAGGGCAGGGAGAAGACCTTAGATTGCTGGGGGCAGAATGTCAAGACTTATGGGCTCTTCCACTTGAATGAAGTCGAGAAAATGGATTGTCATCGTGGCTGCTCTTTTCACAGCCAGCTTCAGGGCATAGTGGACCATGAAAATGAACCTTCTGTCTGGTAAATTGATGCACTGCCTCCATGACAGCAGCGAATTTGAGGGGCAAGGTCTTTGCTTCTTCCAGCTGCAAGCTTGGATACTTTCACATTCCATACAGCCTGACGCTGGGGAGTGGGATATTTTTTTCAGGATCAGACATATTTCACTGAAAATCCTCTTGAATTCTGGCAAAGTCGGTTTCAAAAGTTTAAAGATGCTTAAAGTCAGAGCAACCCTTGTGAAGCTGCCAAATTCTCTGCTTCTGAATGAGATATTCCATGTGCTTGGCTTTCGCTATTTTATTTTTCCTGAAAGGAAATGAACGCATGAGGGCGGGGGGGGGGGGCGGAATTCTCCACAAGCATCTCACCCAAAAATAATGATGCTATACATCTTATTTCTACCTATTTGAAAGAGAAAGGGGGTTAGCTACAGGTAGCCCTGTCAGCAATGGACAATGATTGTTTCAAAATGGTGTAAACAGATGATGAAACTGAGTACAGTGATCCCCCGGTTATTGCGTCCCCGACCATTGCGAACAGGGTAATTTGCGATTTTTGAACCCGGAAGTCAAAACACCATCTGCGCATGCGTGCCCTTTTTTTCTATGGGCACGCATGCGTAGATGGCGCCCGGCAGATCAGCTGCTGGGCAGCTTCCCTGGGTCTTCCCCCTCTTGCTGGCGGGAGGGCGAAGCCCCCCCCAGCACCCGCTCACCCGCCCTTCGCCCTTTGCCCGGGAAGTTCGCCAGGAGTCAGCGGAGAACGGCGCAACTGTTTTAAAACGATCGGAGCTTTCCAATGAGTCCCGAAGACAAACGTCAAACTTCCGCGTTTGTCTTCGGGACTCATTGGAAAGCCGCGCGGGTGTTTTAAAACGTCCCCGCCGACATGGGTTCGGGGGGGGTGCTAGCGAGCCCCCCATGTCGGCGGGGACATTTTAAAACACCCGCGCCGCCCCCAATCTTCGGCTCCTCGCTAGCGCTGCGGAAGTTAAAAACACCATCTGCACATGCGCAGATGGTGTTTTTACTTCCGCAGCGCTACTTCGCGAAAACCCGCTCGTTGCGGGGGGTCCTGGAACGGAACCCTCGCAACGAGCGGGGGATCACTGTAGTTACTTTCATTATGATATCCCCTACGTAATAACCCCTTCAAAATTCCTGTGAATTATGTTTTCTTCAACTGAAGAATGCAGTAGTCCTATTGGAAGAAGGTTGGAACTCGCAGCAGGCGATTGCGTACTCTGAATGCTGCAAAATGCAAATTCCCCACAATGAATGGGGTGCCCTAGCCAGTTGTTTAAAGGAAATATTTTTCAAGTTGTAGGAAAAACTTTCCTGTTACAATTTCAACTCAGTATTAATGCCACTGACCAGAATACCAAATGGTAAATGTAAAGAAGTTCCTTGATCAGACTTTAAATCTTTATCAAGGGTTAGAATGTGTGAGAAAACAAAAATTGTGGTAGATAGATCACAAGGTCCATATAATAACATGCTCATTCATGTTGCAGTACTGGGGAAAAGACATTACAGTTCACAGAAATAATTAGACGGACCGATTTTACCACCATGGTATGGATTCTTATGTGCTAGTAGTATAAGGATGGTAGGCAGTTGCTTCCACATGCTTTGTGCAATCCTTCTGTTTTCACAGAGTTTGGAGAATGCAGGTTCCAATGCCATCATCTTCACCATCCTCCTGTGTTTATCAACTACTTCTCTTTTCATATTTTCACTTAAGGGATAATTTCATTTGAGGGATAACATTGGAAATTTTGCAGGGTTGCAAATCTTTTGCTTTTCAATGTATAGACATTTTGGCATGCATGGGTTCCTAAGATGATCTGGGTGGTTGGGGAAGACAAATGGACCAATGGCTTTGAACTAAATGTTTGGATGGTAAAATGATCTCACAGCTCAATCATTGGATTAGGAAATGATTGCCTTAATAGGAAATGCTAAGAACAAGAATAATAAAAGGGCTGTGCTTAGCAAGTACAGGGAAGGTCCTTTAAGCATAGAAAGATACTGGATAATGAATGAATATAACATAGTATTGACAGCTCTAAATAGAAGAGCCCATCTTGTAAATTAAGATGAGGAGGGGCTGTTGTCCAGTAATGCAAATTGTAGCCTGGTGAATAAAGCAGATTAAGAATTCAGGAAAGGACATGTTGGGTCTCATTATAAAGAGGCCAGATTTCTCTGTCCTTTTCCTACACCACTTAACTAGGCACATACATTCAAATGCTATTTAGATGCAGGGGTAGAAGAGGGAGGGAGGGAAACAGAGAGGGAGGGAGGACAAAAGACTTTCCCTGATAAAGGGAATGATACATAATGTAGAGGATGTAACATTATATTGGGTTTTGAACTGAATACAGCATTTGTATTGACATTTTCAGCTTTGCATATCTTATAATTAGAATATATATGAATATATGAAGTTCATTTTCCCCCCAACAACCTATTGCTGGAACTGAAAACATTTTTTTTTTAAAAAAAACTAATAATAATGTTATCAAAATGTAACAGCTTTCTCAAATATAGAAACCAACTTGATTTGAAAACAGGCTGCAATACTATGAAATAAGGCACATACACACACACAAAAAGAATTGGAATTACAGTATATTATTTTGAGAAAAAATGAATGTTCCATTTAGCACATGAATTATTTATTTGAAAATTCACCTTATTTGCAGTGTATGGTCAGACTTCATTTCTGGAATTAAGTTTACTTATACAAAACTACATACAATTATTTTTAATGGAATTTAATGGAGAGGGGCGGCATACAAATCTAAATAATAAATAAATAATAAAAAATAAATTCATTATTCATTGGGTTCATATCCAAACTTTCCTCTAGAAGCACATCTCTCTAAATTGATTCACAATTCTTCAGGATTCATAGTTGGTTCACCCATGCATCAAGAGTGAACTCTCAAGAACCTATAAACCTTTTCCTCTAATTCTCACACTCAACTACTAAGCAATTACTCTCCTATCCAGGTTGAGAAGCAATTTACTTGCACACTACTGTCTTACATGATTTGGGTTAAATTTTTGTTTATCATGCAATCATCCCTGAACTCAAATGCATCTCTTCTGATACAGATGTAACAGGAAACATAGCTGAGTATCATCGGTATATTGGTGGCAACTTATCCTAAATCTCATAATGACACCATCCAACATTTTCTTATAAATATTAAATTGAACTAGAGGCAGGACTGACTTGGTTCAATCTACAGTTTCCTGAATATTGTGCACTCTCTTTTAATAACTATGTTTGGCTACTCAAGAAAATACAATATGCTAATATGTTAAAGCCACAGCGTTTTGAACTGTATATAAGACTGACAAAATCTGTGGCCATCACAGATAGAAAGGTAACAAAGAAGGAAACCACATGGTAAACACATTCACACATTTGCTTCTCCCTCTCTCCCTCTCCCCCTCTCTCCCCCCCCACCTCACCCCAAATAAGATCTAGTAAAGGTATTGTGAGAAACTTGCTCCAGCTGGTGAATACTTCAAACTATTTTGCATTTCTAAAGTCCATTGGATTGAATGATCCTGACTGTGTTTCTGTACACCTTTAAGCAATAATACCTTGCACTCCTTATATCACTCTAAAAGCTGAACTATACCAGTTACAAAATTGTCCTCTTTACTTTTTTTAATCACAGATCTACAATTGCATGTGTGAACAGCTGCATTCCTTTTCCCTTGCATTCCTTGAAAACAAAATCTGCCTGTCCTCTCCTCCACTTCCCCCTCCCCATTCCTTTTAAACAAAGCTAACCATTCCTGTCCCCCATCTGAGTTAAATACCAGGGTATCCGTTTCGGCAGGCATCTAAGCTCAATCTAATCAAGCTGTGTCACAATTCTGTCAAGGCAGGTTGCTCTCTCTTTGGCCTTGAATAATTGGAAGAATGTTGGCACTTGCGCCTGGGCTATGAGAACATGACCTGGGTTGATATTTAATCTCTTCCAGTGCTAGGCTGCACAAGGTCTGGAGCCTAAGTCAGGCCTCAGGAGCAGCATGTTCGACATCAGCCACACTCATTTTACCTTGAAATAGATTCCATTGGAGGCATCGCTCCACTCTTCCAGGAGCAGACTTGTGTGGGACAGATATGCACCCTAGAAAGGATTAGATTGTTGTCCTTTCAACTTCTTTGCTTCGCCAGCCTAATTGTTACAAGGTGCTGCGAAATACCTCTGGAAGGCAAAAGGTTAGGGAGTTCAAGAACGAAAAGTTCTGTAATGTTGAAGTTTTTCAAAAACTTGACAAAAAAGAAACGGAAAGTATCTTTCTTCTCCCTCCAGCATTCTGAATAACTTTGTTGTGTTTGTACACTTCACTGCACGCCCCGTGGAAAACATCCCTGAATGAAATAAAAACCATCATTACTAGACAACTGGAAACCAGGATTCAAAAGTACCACGTTTTTATAATCATCATTAATTGGTTCAGCTAATTGGATCTGATCCAGGGGTGGGCTTCAAAATTTTTAGCAAGGGTTTCTCTGCCCAGTTGGTGGGTGGGTGTGGCCATGGTGGGTGTGGCCTAGTCGGTCACCTGCACCATGGCAGGGCTGGGAGCACTTTTGCCCTCCCTGGGCTCTGGAAGCTTTCCTTGAGCCTCCAGGAGGGAGAAATGGCCTTCCCAGGCTGCAGAGGCCCTCTGGAGGCTAGAAATGGGCATATTTCCACCTTCCCGAACATAGGTCTGTTTTTCATTGTCCCCGAGCCTCCATACTTGCCCTTCACTTACCTGCATACAAAACAGTCTGGGTGGAGCCTCCATGCATGCCCTTCACTTACCTGCATACAAAACAGGCTGGGTGGAGCCTCCATACATGCCCTTCACTTACCTGCATACAAAACAGGCTGGGTGGAGCCTCCATACATGCCCTTCACTTACCTGCATACTAATACTAATTTAGTAATAAATGCAAACCATTCTTAAAAATTATGATAATAACTTAGTTATATAATAGCAACAACACACAGTAACAACAATAAAAATGAACTGAGTTCTGACTTTATGCATAGATAACTGTATTAATGAAGTTTAATAGAAATTTGCTTTCCCCATGTCCGAAGCCAATTTGGCTTCAATAACAAGGCCATGGAATGGCCCTGATGTAATGTGGCGTAAGTTAAGGAAATCAGCTAGTGAATTCCTTTGGCTTTATTTTCCTTTCCACCTAATGGCAGGAAAAACAGCTCATTCTTAGAAATAGTCCCCTTGACAAGTCAGGGCATTTGATGTTCTGGATGACTCATTAATGCATCTTCTCATTTTACCTCCTGCACCTCCTCTGAACCTACAACCTGTAATTTGGCCTAACAGGTGTGCAGGAGGGATGAAGATCATTAATGGACAAGCTGTGTCCTTAGCTACCATTGAAAGACATAAAGTACTTGTCTGTCCACTTGAAGTAGCCTATGGAGTAAGCAAAATGGTGAGTCCCACCCTCTATAATAGGAACAATTTAAAAAAATGATGCCATGCAAAATAGTGCTTGGTGATACAACAAAACCTGTATTTAAAATACAGGGGGTCTCATGTTCTTTCAGACATCAGGCTTTTTTCTCAGCCAAGTACCAAACATCAACTACAACCCAAGCTCTTGAAGGCAATATCTGGAAAGTGAGGGACTGCTCACAGCAGCCTAAATTGACCAATAGGAGTTGGGCAGATTGCATATCATTGATGCAGTCCATAGCAAATATCTCATTTGGGGGGAAGAGGGTAATTAAGGATAATATTTACCCATTAAACATACCTGGGATAAACATATACCCTTCCTAAGATGAAATACAGGAAATACTGTAGTACAAGGGCAGACTAGATGGACCATGAGGTCTTTTGCTGTCGTCAATCTTCTATTTTTCTGTGTTTCTATCTCCATGTGGTTTGAGAATGAGTCAAAAGCAATATTTTAAAGCCATGATATGTTAAAACAATTACCAGAAAATATTTGTGCCATGCCTAAGTATTGCTCTGGCTAATACCCTATTGTAATATTTATTAGTAAATAAAAACATCAGTAGTAGAGATAGTATTGCTGGTCTATTTATTGCTTTATTGGATTCCTCCTGTTCTCTTTCATCTTCCTCTTATGTTTAGAACCAACACTGAACATTCATAGAAGGGCAGTTTTTGCAATATGAGAAAATAAACCCTATTCTTTTTCTCTCAAGGCTCATATAAACCATTCTGACCTTCGGGAGAAACGGAAATACCACCCAGGTCTATCAGTTATTCCTCCTGAGTAATCTGAAGTCACAGCATGTTTGGGTTGTTCCATTCATAGTCCCAGACAGATTTCAGGGTAATCAGAAGCCTGCGGAGGGGGCTGGAAATGGAGCAACAGCTAAGGGTCCCCAAACCCCCAGAGAAGAATTATAACTTTCTTCTTTGTTGTGATCAAGGGAAATTGCCTGGAATGTTTAATTCATCAGGTTTTAAAGTGTCTCTTATAAGATGATGCACTGATTTCAAATTCTGTATTTGATTTTGGCTACTTTTTATTGTCCTTGCATAAATCTACATTTATACATAAGCCTATATAAAGGTAGCAAGAAGAATAAAAGGCTCACAGTTTCATTATTTTTGAGAGCTATTTGTGGGAACTTGGATTTTTCCCTTCCCATGCTTAAACACAGGTTCTCATTTCTGGGTATCCATATTCCCTAATAGATTGCTAGCACGTCTACACTTACAAACATGCATATATTTTATATTTAACTGTCAAGATATGTCAGGGAAAAAAGATAATTTTTTTAGAAAGATAATCACATATTTTTCTCCAAAGAACTTCCATTTCCAGACATCCATAGAGAATATAATGATTAAACCCACATTTATAGGGTCTACCTCAAAGAGGTGGCATCAAGTATTTGTGAAGAAAAAGCAAATAACATTGATTTCTAACAAATTGGGCTGCCTCTATTTCTGAAATCAACCTTGTGTAAATTATTGGGAAAAATTGCCAAATAAAATGTATTAGACTGCATGGGTTTACAATTAAGACAGTGATACTTGTCTAGCCAGATAGTAAAAATGTGCAGATTATTACTTAAATTAGAAACATAGAAATATAGAAGACTGAAGGCAGAAAAAGACCTCATGGTCCATCTAGTCTGCCCTTATACTATTTCCTGTATTTTATCTTACAATGGATATATGTTTATCCCAGGCATGTTTAAATTCAGTTACTGTGGATTTACCAACCACGTCTGCTGGAAGTTTGTTCCAAGGATTTACTACTCTTTCAGTAAAATAATATTTTCTCATGTTGCCTTTGATCTTTCCCCCAACTAACTTGTTCTTGTGTTCACTTTCCTATTACAAACACTTCCCTCCTTAAATTCATTGCAAAAGTAATAATTGATTAATTTGATTCAGGCAAATTAATCAATTACTACTTTTGCAATGAATTTAAGTAATAATCTGCACATTTTTATTATCTGGCTAGACAATTATCACTGTCTTAATTGTAAACCCAAGCAGTTGCATGAAATTCCAAGTTATATGGAATTTTGTCCCTGAACACATTGTATGAAAACACTAAAAGCATCAGCGGGGAATATTCTATGCCCACAAAGATCTATGCGCCTGTCCAATTTTATAAACTTTTGTCGCAACCCATTTTCAGTTTATCTTAGATATAAAAGCCATTGAATATTCCAAGGAAGGCCACAGGTGCATGCCGCATGCAGCATATAAAAAAGCCCTAGATCTCCCTCCCCTTTACATTTCTTTAATGGTGGAAATTCAAAAGTACAAGTGATTTGCACTTCTGAAACAGCCCATTTAAAATAAAATGCAAATTGGCTCTTAGAATCCGGCTGATTTACTGCCGGGAGAGCTGGGGCTACAATGCAAAGGCTTGCCACAATAAAGCACTTAGCCTCGAAGGTGCCACTGCCCTTTTTGTCTACTCGCTTCTTCTACAGACTGCTGCTCTTCTGGAATTTGTCACTACGGTTAAAGATGCCCCACCGCTTGTTTCATGCCTGAGTGATAGTTCATTTGCTCTTAATCTTTAATAACAAGGTGGCTATTGTGCCGAGAGCATCCCGAGCATCCCAATCTGAGCAAAGGCCATTTCCGCATTAAACGAAGGGTCATCGTGATAAGTAGAAGCCTCTGCACCATATTTCACCACTCCTGTATTATCACCCCGATCAGGTTCTCTCCACTGTAGCATCCTCTAGTCAAGCCCCAAAGCCTTTTTCTTCTGTCTTTCTACCAGCCCATTCTAGAGATCTGAACAATAACAGCAGCTTTGTTGTGGCGTGCAGTCCTAAGAGATTAATCAGCTACATTACTGATTAACCCAACCTTCTTTGGAATGTCAAATACTTCCTTTTTTATTTTTTTTAAGGCTACGGCATGAAGGAACAAAGTTGTTTGTCCCTTTCAGATGAACTCCCCCCACCGTCCCAAATTTCCATTTACCTTGTTATTAAAGGGCAACACCTGCTTTTAAGTCAATATGGGGTTGGGGTGTCAGCTGATCTCTCATGATTCATTTTCACCTAGCCTACATGATAGCAAAAGCACTGATTATATGCAAATCAAAGATCAAGTGCATTTCCCTCCTGCTCCTGTGCTGTGGGAAATTTCACTGTGGTGCCTAGGTGAGCATCCACTCCAAGCCAGGAAATAATGTAGAAGATTCTAAAGTGTGTTCAAAACACGTGGTGATCCATTTACAAAAATAGCAATGGGATGAGCTGGCAACACCTGCTGATTCCGATGCAAAAATGAATAGAACATTATTTCTTTCCTGATTATCGGAAAGAAGATTACTCTATAAAGGAATGCAGGCAAATTTATGCAAGAAATAAGGACAATGGTAGCCTTATTTAGGTTTCACTTCTGCTTCTTTAAAGCAGAAGAACCCTGTGAACAAGAGGGGGGGAGACGGTAAACTGCATATATTCCATCAATACATTTTTCACTCTTCAACTCCTGAGAACATACACATGGTGGAAACCACTTGTATCTAATGGCAAACCTTGTAACTTCTGTGGAGTCGCCATAGACACAAGGACTCCCTGATGTAGAAGCTAGTCCTCAACCGGTAGGGTTTACTAGATAAGTGGTCAAAGCAATGGAAACTGCAGTTTAATGTTTCCAAATGTAAAATAATGCACTTGGGGAAAAGGAATCCTCAATCTGAGTATTGCATTGGTAGTTCTGTGTTAGCAAAAACTTCAGAAGAGAAGGATTTAGGGGTAATGATTTCTGACAGTCTCAAAATGGGTGAGCAGTGTGGTCAGGCAGTAGGGAAAGGAAGTAGAATGCTTGGCTGCATAGCTAGAAGTGTAACAAGTAGGAAGAGGGAGATTGTGATACCGCTGTATAGAGCGCCAGTGAGACCACATTTGGATTACTGTGTTCAGTTCTGGAGACCTCACCTACAAAAAAGATATTGATAAAATTGAACAGGTCCAAATACATGGTATAAAAATGATGGAAAGTCTTAATCATAAAACTGATCAGGAAAGATTTAATGAACTCAATCTGTATAGTCTGGAGGACAGAAGGGAAAGGGGGAACATGATTGAAACATTTAAATATGTTAAAGGGTTAAATAAGGTTCAGGAGGGAACTGTCTTTAATAGGAAAGTGAACACAAGAACAAGGGTGCACAATCTGAAGTTAGTTGGGGGAAAGATCAGAAGCAACGTGAGAAAATATTATTTTACTGAAAGAGTAGTAGATGCTTGGCACAAATGTCTAGCAGACATGGTTGGTAAATCCACAGTAACTGAATTTAAACATGCCTGGGATAAACATATATCCATCCTAAGATAAAATATAGCAAACAGTATAAGGGCAGACCAGATGGACCATGAGGTCTTTTTCTGTTTTCAATTGTCTAGGTTGTAAAGAAGATAATATCGGAGGAATGGAGTTCTATCACCCATTTCCTCCCACTTATGATTCTAATTTGTTGCTTGTATCCTTTCAATTTATATTAATATTGATTGTTTCTTGATTGCTTATTTCTACCCTATGACAGTTATTATTTGATGTACCTCAATATTCTTGACAAATGTATCTTTTCTCTTATGTATACTGAGACCATAGGCACCAAAGAAAAATTCCTTGGGTGTCCAATCACACTTGGCCAATAAATAATTCTATTCTATTCTATTCCATTCCATTCCATTCCACCCCATTCTACTCCTTACTATACTTTTTCACATGTGCATTCTGCTCTAACAGAATAAATCTAACATAATTAAGTATTAAATCACATATTGAGTTTTTCCAGATTTTGCATTTCTTTTATCACGAGTATAATTTAAATACATAAGCATGTCTAGCTCTTTTAATGAAAAGTGGCACTGATTTTTAATGATCACCCAAGTGCATGAATTTCTGCTAGTGCAAAATGTTTACTGTTTTGTTAGCATAGTTTAAAGGGGGGAAATGATGTGGTTCAGATGCATATAACTAGCATCTTTTGTCGGTCCTGCAGCAATGTTGGGTTCCTACCATTAGGGTCCACTCTGGCGTAACGTTAGTGGCCCGCCGATTGCATAATTTTCACAGGATGACTCCGATACCGTCTTTGCACACGCCATCCTTTTTCCTGAGTTTCTTTCCTTTTTTTGCTTTCTGCGCATGTACAGAACCAAAATCTTGCGAGGGAACGCTCATGCATGTGAAATTTTGGTGATTTATTTTTGCTTCCACACATGTGCAGGAAGCAAAATCACCTAAGAGGATACACATAGCAAGCCTGCATGTGCAAGCTAACATGGCAATGCACACACAGTGTACCGGTATCAAGGTAAGAGGAGCCCGTCCCTGTCCTACAGTGTTACTTTGTGCAAAGTATTCATCAGAATGTGAGGTTATATTTATCACCCCTGTCCCAATCTGCATGCAATCTGCACTATGCTTTGCTAAGAATGATGAGAAAACAATGTGATAAAAAGTAAGCACTGGTCAGCTTTAGCCCAATCACTAGGCGAGATTAATCCACTGTGTTCTCTAAACTACAAACATACAAAAGACTTTTCTCTTTCTTCTCCTATTATTTTTGCATTATCCAGAGGAATCGAACAAACAAAGGCCCTCTCAGAAGTTAGATGGCTTTTAATCTGAGCAGTAGGTAATCAGTGAAAAAGAGTATCCTGGAGAAGGTAATTTGTCTTGCCTTTAGCAGTTGGAGATGGATGTGCTTGGGGGTTATCTGTAGTGTCAGTTCATTCAAGGCTCAGTTCCACCAGCCTTGAAATTGAAATCAATGATATCTGTAGTGCCCATTCTCTATTTGGTGTTTATGTATCCGAGACAATCTCTATGCAAGAGACCTTAGTAATTTAAGAATTCACATTACAGGGTCAGCTATAGAAAAGTTTTCTACCTTCACTTAATTTAGTATAGAAAATCATGATTAAAGGAATTCCTGAGATGATAAAATACTACATATGTATATAGCTCTTTTTTCTGGACCAAAAATTTGTCTTGAAATACAAAACAGAATGAAGATGCTGAATTTCACAAAATCTTTCTTTCTTTCTTTCTTTCTTTCTTTCTTTCTTTCTTTCTTTCTTTCTTTCTTTCTTTCTTTCTTCTTTCTTTCTTTCTTTCTTTCTTTCTTCTCTCTCTCTCTCTCTCTCTTTCTTTCTGAATAATAACCTTTTAAAACTTCTCCCTAACTCTAATTCTCCTCAGATCCCATCTAAAGTAGATGCTAAAATATTTTATATTTTATTTTATACTATTTAAATTTGCAATGGAAGTTTTCTGCCTGCCCAAAGATAGACAACTTGGGAAAGACATTTTGGCCTGTAGCATGTAGCAGAACAATGGAAGGGGAGGTCATTTATCTGTGTTTACAATCCTGAGCTTCCTCAGAAGCCTCTATGAATTTTACATACATACATACATACATACATACATACATACATACATACATACATACATACCGTGTTTCCCCGATAGTAAGACACCCCCGATTGTAAGACGTATCGGGGGTTTCAGGGGGGTCGGCTAATATAAGCCGTACCCCGAAAGTAAGACATATGTCTTACTTTCGGGGAAACACGGGGGTATTGCCGCCTCCCTCTCATCTAGCTGCCTTGCCGCAGTCGGAGCTCCCGCTCGTGCCGCAGCCAGAGCCGTGCTGCTTCGGCCAGGGCCGCCGCCTCGCCTGCCGGGTGGCCCAAGCTCTGGGCGCAGTGCGCCACCACCAGCTGGCACCAGGCTGCGTAAGGGAGACTCTCCTGGGCGCACAGCTCCCTCGCCAGTGCCGCGAACTGCTCCGACGCCTCCAACACGTTGGGCTTAGACGACACCAGCCGGTAGCGCATCAGGAAGTCGCTGCCGGCTCCGGCGCCCAAAGAGGCCTAGCCCGGGCCGAAGCCCAAAGACGAGCCGGCCCCGGTGCCCGGGACAATATAAGACATACCCCGAAAGTAAGACATAGTGGGGCTTTTGGGGATAAAAAGAAAGTAAGACACTGTCTTACTTTCGGGGAAATACGGTACAATACATACATACATACATACATACATACATACATGCATGCATACTATGCAGAGAGTTAAATCTTACATACCTTAATCCTCACATGATACACATACTGTTTCCTGTTCATTATAATGTGTAGTGTTTAGGCTTCCTAATCCTAATTGAATTGGGATGATTTACATTATTTATCTCTACATTTGTATATAAATAAATGAATAGAAAGTTGATTTAAAATACATATTCAGGGTAAAATGCAATAGCAGTGTTATAGAAACCTTAGAGCTGATGTCCTAAATAGACTTGCTTTCCCTTAAATAATTCTAGATAAAGTGATATAGCAATAGCAATAGCAATTAGATTTATATACCATTTCATAAGGCTTTTACAGCCCTCTCTAAGCGGTTTGCACAATCAGCATATTGCCCCCAACAATCTGGGTCCTCATTTTACACACCTCGGAAAGATTGAAGGCTGAGTCAACCTGGTGGTGAGATTTGAACTGCTGAATTACAGCTAGCAGTTAGCTGAAGTAGCCTGCAGTGCTCCACTCTAACCACTGCACCACCCAGGATTTACTCTGCAGTTGATATGTACAGTACATAGTGACTCAGTTAGGATTTGCCTTATTCAGAGTCAAATTTGGAGCTATCAAAGTCTGAAATCTCTAACATGTCATAGTGGTTCTCCAAAATCTAAATTGGTATTCCCCAGAATTATTTGAGAAATCAGATTAGAACTAATGCTTTCTGTATTGAGAAAAAACCAGGTTTTCTGATACTGTATATAAATATACAAATTTAAAGTATATAAATGGTATGTTGTGATTATATAATATAAAGTGTTAGAAGATTTCTGTATGAATAGAGCCGAGGTGGCGCAGTATGGCAGGCTACTTCAGCTAACTGCTAGCTGTAGTTCAGCAGTTCAAATCTCACCACTGACTCAAGTTTGACTCAGCCTTCCATCCTTCCAATGTGGGTAAAATGAGGGTCCAGATTGTATGGGGCAATATGTTGACTCTGTAAACTGCTTAGAGAGGGCTGTAAAAGCACTATGAAGCAGTCTAACTGCTATTGCGATTATTAAAATGTTAAACAATGTTGTTATATGATTATGTCACATAAAGTCCAGTACTTCATTTTCTACTTTTACAATAAAAGAAGCTGCCTACAATATGCAAATGCAAATATGATACTGGCAGAAAAATAAAGCACTATTTTGTTTCAAATTGAATGAGACAGATCATTCAGTCCTGGTCCCAGGCTGATATTACTCTGAATGCAGCCATCGATGAAAATATACTAAAATACTTTTTGCATGCAGTATAGATATTCCAAGCCCCCAAAGAATCAAAACCGATAATGCAGACTCATAACTAGTCTACATTTTTGCTTAAAGTTTTCTTAAGGGAGAGGTAAAAAGAGAATTCCCGTCATATATTTTGTGGAACACTATTTATTTAATTTTATTCTATTAGCTGTTTTTCTCCAAAAAGCTCATAGTGTCTTGCTTCCTTATATTAGTGTCTTGCTTCCTTATTAATTATCCTAACAAACTTTCAGGAGTTGAGAGCTCATTGATAACCATTGTACTTTAAGCAAGATTTGAATACAAAGCTTCCTAGTCTCATTAAAGACCATTAATCTGACTCGCTAGGCAAAAATCATGACAAGTGATAGGCTATCTGTCTTGCAACATACGATGGGAAAGTTGTAACCAACATTCTGCCAGATGTGGCGAGGATTACTGGGAACCAATGGCTGGATTCCTCAGTTAAAGTCTTCAAAATGGCTTATGTCAGTTTTAACAGAGTGCCAACAGAATTCCAAGGTGCTCCCAAAATATATCAAATAAGAAATAGAGTTTGAGAATGATGCAGAAATTCTGTCACATGTCTGTAGTTAGGCAACAACTTTGTTTCTTTGCTTAATTTATTTAAAGCAGCTTTTCCCTATTTTGTAGATAGAAAAGGGTGTCCATTTCAAAGCATAATCATTATTATATAGTTGTTGTGCTTAAATTCTAAATAGAAACATAGAAACATAGAAGACTGACGGCAGAAAAAGACCTCATGGTCCATCTAGTCTGCCCTTATACTATTTCCTGTGTTTTATCTTAGGATGGATATATGTTTATCCCAGGCATGTTTAAATTCAGTTACTGTGGATTTACCAACCACGTCTGCTGGAAGTTTGTTCCAAGGATCTACTACTCTTTCAGTGAAATAATATTTCCTCACGTTGCTTTTGATCTTTCCCCCAACTAACTTCAGATTGTGTCCGCTTGTTCTTGTGTTCACTTTCCTATTAAAAACACTTCCCTCCTGAACCTTATTTAACCCTTTAACATATTTAAATGTTTCGATCATGTCCCCCCTTTTCCTCCTGTCCTCCAAACTATACAGATTGAGTTCATTAAGTCTTTCCTGATACGTTTTATGCTTAAGACCTTCCACCATTCTTGTAGCCCGTCTTTGGACCCGTTCAATTTTGTCAATATCTTTTTGTAGGTGAGGTCTCCAGAACTGAACACAGTATTCCAAACGTAGTCTCACCAGCGCTCTATATAAGGAGATCACAATCTCCCTCTTCCTGCTTGTTATACCTCTAGCTATGCAGCCAAGCATCCTACTTGCTTTTCCTACTGCCCGACCACACTGCTCACCCATTTTGAGACTGTCAGAATATTATATACAGATATTTTATACAACACTTTGCTTTGAAATGATATAAGATGATATAAGATGTAAAATAACATATACCTGCTCTTTTTTTTAATCTTTGTATTATAATAAAAATTATTTTAAAAAGGAAAAAAAAAGGGTGTCCAGTGGCTTACAAAGACAAGAAAAGTGTACTTCTGTCCTCAATTTTTATAAATGTAAAAGACACAACACCAGAAGAAAAGAGATTGAGAGAATGGGGAAGTAAACTCGTGTAATGGTTAGCTCCTTCTGATTGTGGCTCATTGTGGTTATGGATGGGTGCATGCTGGTTTCTCCCTGGCTGAAATATTTCTAGGAAGCAGGGGGGAAATATCAAAACAAGGTATTCTCTAGACGTTTTTACACTTCCTACAAGAATGATTCAGCAGAAGTCGGCTGTTATTTCACACTTTTTGATCCTGTGAACACTGTTTTCCCACAGCAAGGCACCTTTTCCTAAAACAGTGGTTGGTTTTTGTAAGCGATATTCAGCTCCTTGAGAGGAGATTCAAACCAACATTTCCTAGCTTTTGTTCTGTATGAAAGAAATAAATAAAGTTCAGCCAGTGATTCCCTGCAGACATCACTGTTTTTGTCATCTTAGGGAACTATTCTGACTTAAACTCAGTTTGGTTCTGTAAGATGCTAAAGACTAAACCTGGGACTTTCTTTATGGAAAATATATATTTTACCATTAAGCTACAGATCCCCCAAAATCATGACAAAGGAATTCTTCTTTCAGCTGCTATACTTTTCCCCTGGGCCTATACAATTTATGTATGGTATGTTTGTATATATGTCTGATTAATAATGGGGTTTTTTAAATGTTTTTAAATTATTAGATTTGTTATGAATTGTTCTATTGCTGTTGTGAGCCGCCTCGAGTCTACGGAGAGGGGCGGCATACAAATCTAATAAATAAATAAATAAAATAAATAAATAAATGATAGAAAAAATATGGAGAATATCTCCATGAAATACAGTGATCCCCCGGGTATTGCGATCCCGATCATTGCGAAATGGCTATATGGCGATTTTGCAACCCGGAAGTAAAAACACCATCTGCGCATGCGCGCCCTTTTTTCTATGGGCACGCATGCGTAGATGGCGCCGGGCAGATCAGCTGCTGGGCGGCTTCCCTAGGTCTTCCCCCTCTTGCTGGCGGGAGGGCGAGCGGCGGGCATCAGCGAGGAGTTTCCCCACCGCCCACGCAAACTCCTCGCTGCCACCCGCCTGCCCTTCGCCCGCCCACGCCGTTCATTCTCGCCGCTTCCCAGCTGAGTCCTGAAGCGAATTGGCTTCAGGACTCAGCTCGGAAGCGGCGTGAGCGAGCGGCGTGAATGAGCGGCGTGAGCGAACGGCTTGTCCGTCGCCTGCCTGCCCGCGCGCCCGCCCGCCCTTCGCCCGCCCACGCCGTTCATTCTCGCCGCTTCCCAGCTGAGTCCTGAAGCGAATTGGCTTCAGGACTCAGCTCGGAAGCGGCGCGAGCGAACGGCTTGTCCGCCGCCTGCCTGCCCGCGCGCCTGCCCGCCCTTCACCCGCCCACGCCATTCATTCTCGCCGCTTCCCAGCTGAGTCCTGAAGCGAATTGGCTTCAGGACTCAGCTGGGAAGCGGCGCGAGCGAACGGCGTGGGCGGGCGAAGGGCGGGCGAGCGGCAGCGAGGAGTTTGCGTGGGCGGTGGGGAAACCCCAATCTTCGGCTCCTCGCTGCTGCGGAAGTAAAAACACCATCTGCGCATGCACAGATGGTGTTTTTACTTCCGCAGCGCTACTTCGCGAAAAACCGGTCATTGCGAGGGGTCCTGGAACGGAACCCTCGCAATACCCGGGGGATCACTGTAGTTTATTTAAAGAATGAGTTTTTATAAACAGGTTAAGTCTTTTGAAGAGCTGCATTCCATATTTACCAAAATACACTGCTCAAAAAAAATAAAGGGAACACTTAAACAACACAATATAACTCCAAGTAAATCAAACTTCTGTGAAATCAAACTATCCACTTAGGAAGCAACACTGATTGACAATCAATTTCACATGCTGTTGTGCACATTCAACTTTGTACAGAACAAAGTATTCCATGAGAATATTTCATTCATTTCGGATCTAGGATGTGTTATTTTATTTTTTTGAGCAGTCTACTTGATGTTTCCCCTTCATTTCTTTTTTTGCTACTAGAAGCGTGGAAGATAATTCTAGGAGATATAAATACTTTGGATCTTCGCATCAAAAGCTTTCAACTTGTGCTACTAATCTCTTCTTTGTCATTATGAATAAAGAACCATAAGAGCAAAGCCTGTAATAAGTAAATAATCATAGGAGCAAAAAACAGGAAATATATATTAAACTGAAAATAATTCTCAAGTGGTTACAGAGAAATAAATTGTTGGGTTGAATGGTAATTCACAAAAAATGACATTTTTTGCCCTTTGAAAATTAGACCAACACTTTCAAAGTGTGATATGAACCAGTTTCTCAAGAAAAAGGATAAAAAGGGCACAAATAGGCCTAAAATCTGCACTTCTATATTATTCATTAGTATAAATAACCACATCAATATTTTATCAATCCTGGTGTAGTGTTCATAAATATCAATAATGCTGATGTGTCAGTGCCACAGATGGGTTCCTCCCGGTTAGGACCCGAACCAGTAGAAAATAGCTGGTGATGTCACAATGATGTCACAGAACTGGATTGGTCTGTGCCAGTCTGTGGGCGCTGCCATCTTTTTAAAAAAAAAAAAAAATTCCCGTATTTTCCCCCTGATTTTTTGTGCATGTGTAGAAGCCAAGTTTCCAGCACTGCACATGCGTCACCACCTTGTTTTGGGCTTTTTTCTTTTGAATTTTTTGGGATTTTTTTGCACTGCACATGCAGGAGTGCACTTCGCACATGTCTGCCCATGAGACGAACACATTCACTACAGGAGGCAGCCAGGTGAGTTAGAACCAGGAGCAGGCTACTGTTCTTGGCCCTGCTGAAACGGGCCGGGAGAGCACCCTGCCCCCATGGGCCCCCACTCTCGCGCATGCGCAGAAGCTGAATCTTGCACGAGAAAGTGCATGTGTGAGATTTCCAGGGTTTTTTTCACTTCTGCGCATGCGCAGAAGCAAACCCCCCCCCCCGGAAATAGGCAAAAAACAAGGTAAGTGGCCACTTGCCACTTCCCACTGCTGTTTGCCTCACCCGCACCTCTCGCAGTGGTTCCCCATGCCCGCTCTGCCATGCCGCTATCAACTTGCTGACATTCGCCCTCCCACCTACTCCCCTTGGCTGCTCCCTCCCACTCTGCCACACCGTCGTCACCTCGCCGCCTTTCACAGCAGCTTCCCCACCACCACCCATTCTGCCTTGCTGGCACCCACCATGCGAGCAGCTTGCCCAGCCCTTACCTTGGTCCAGTGTCCTCCTGCAGGGGCACCAAGAGCATGCAGGCCCGGTGGCCCCAACCTCCTGGCACACGGCCTGCGTTGTGCTCTCCTGCACCACAGGCATCTCTCTCTCCTGTGGCACAAGAGAGCAGTCGCATGGCACAGAAGCAAAAAAACCCTGGTTATTTTTTACCGGAATCTCTTTGGTCAAGCGTGCTCGTTGCGTGCACGCTCGGCGGCAATGGAGCGAATCTACATGCTCTGTTTTCACCGCCTGAATGGTGTTTCCAACCATTCCAGGTCATGCCCACTACTGGTTAGAACGCACTCCTGGTCAGTGCCCATTTGTTTAGTTTATGTGGGATTTCATAAACTTGATTTACCAGGTCATCAGAATCAGTGATTGATACCAATATCCCAATTTACATGTTTTGTTGACGTAGCATGTCTCTCTTGCAATTTTGACTGTATTCTATTTCAGTGCAGCTGCCAGCAAATTTTCTCATTGTCCCCATATTCCTCAAACAACAAATAGACACCAGGTGATTAAGCTCTGCAAACAAACAGGGTTTTCCCAGCAACAAATCAACACCTCTCTGTGTCTGGTATTTGTGGAATTTGATAAGCCACCCACTCTGCCCCCTCCCCATCCTTGTTATGTCTCTCCTCAGCCTTCTTCATCTTTTATCCTTCCCTTCACCCAGTCTCCAAAGGAAAGCATTCATAGTTAATTAACTGCTGAAATAGTGCAAGGAGCTGGGTTGAAGAGGAATGGAGCTTTGAGTCTGAATTTAAAAGAGTTTGAAAGCTCTTGAAGTTTAAAAACAAAACACCCAGAAGTGGCAAAGGGAAGCATGAAAGGTAAACAAAGAAAAGGCTGGAGGGAAGCGCCTTTCACATATTTCCATTCTTGACCGGCTAAATGAGAGCTGCAAATGAAAGATTGAATGATTTCTAGTGCCTTTTTTCTTCCAGCAATACATGATTTACTCTTTGTAATGAGACAGTGGATTGATCACATCTTGTACAGAAAGTGCTTCTAATGAAGCATTATTGAGCATCTTAAATGCACATATTTTATTTGTCACATATATGCTCCGTCTTTCTTCTGAGAGCCTCAATGCACTATTGTCCTTTTCCTCCTTTTCCATGTTATCTTCTAATAATCCTGTGAAAGGGGCTATGATGAGAGATGAGTCTCGTGGAACCACTGTGAAATCCAACAGTCTACTCATATATGAGAATGCATTAGGCCCATCATTTGCAGTTGCCTTCCATGGGTACATATTTAACTGTGTTCAGATCTTTGAGTATTTTATTTTATTTATTTTTCCAATACACAATGAGGGTTTTAGTGGGTGTATGTTTTTTTGCTGAATTTGAAAATTAAAGGAGACTAGGGTAGATCTATTTCGGCCTTATTTTGGCCTCATCAGCTAGCCATACCCACTGGGACTTGAACCTGCAACCTTTGCCTTGTAAGGCAGAGAATTATCCTCTAGGCTACAGTATCCAATCCCTTCAGCTCTGCACCAGGGAAGGGTTACATATTTTTGTGTCGAATCACCCTGGTGTATTGAAGGAACATCACAGCTCCTTATTTGCCTCTCGGCCCAACCTAGGACCATTTCCAAGGCAGTTAATTTTATTGATAGCCGACATTCTATCTATATGTGTCACATGTTTTTTGGCTGAATTTGAAAATTAAGGGAGACTAGGATAGATCTATTTCGGCCTTATTTTGGCCTCATCAGCTAGCCATATCCACTGGGACTTGAACCTGCAACCTTTGCCTTGTAAGGCAGAGAATTATCCTCTAGGCTACAGTATCCAATCCCTTCAGCTCTGCACCAGGGAAGGGTTACATATTTTTGTGTCGAATCATATATACACATAGTAAAATACATGATGAAGGTTATAGAAGAGATACTCATAGTAAAATATATCTAAGAAAGAATAGAAAAGAAGATATAGTAATAGAACATATCAATGAAAGAATAGAAGAAGAGATATAGGAATAGAAGAAAGGTGTAGGAGATATAGGAGAGCAATAGGAAAGGGGAAGGAAGGCACTCTAGTGCACTTGTACTCTCCCCTTACTGACCTCTTAGGAATCTGGATAGGTCAACCATAGATAATCTAAGGGTAAATTGTTGGGGGTTTGGGGATGACACTATGGAGTTCAGTAATGAGTCCCACGCTTCGACAACTCGGTTACTGAAGTCATATTTTTTACAGTCAAGTAGATCTGAATCTCTCTTCTGTCCATCACTGACATAAACAATCAAACTGAACAGTGAGAGCATCAGCATATTGTGATGACATTTCACTCCAGATCTCCTGATGACATCCCTTAACAGCTCCAAATAAATGCTGAATGGCATTTAGAGGTCAAACAATAAATTATGTTTACTTGGATGTATAATTATTCTATTATGGATAGTAGCCTTCTTCCTTATTTGGCCTTAGTCGATTAAAGAAGACAAATCTCTTCAGCTCAATCATAGTCTTCCCTTGCAGGTTCCTTTATCTTATATTCTTTGTATCCCTTCCCTTAAGGCAAGATTTGGGAATCTAGTGCTTACAACCACCATCCATTGCCAAAAACCTCCAGTTTCCAGTCATGCAGGAAGTGGAAAATCTAGTCTTTTTCAGTCTAAACTATTTGGTTTTGCATGACATGAAAATCAAAGGTAACTTTCCTTGAAAATTATGAAATTTAGTGTATTTTACAAGAATACATGATAACAAGCAACACAGGTTGATATTGCCAAATTGAAATTTTGTGCATTTCACCCACACTGAGAACTATGTAAATTTATTTTCCTGTCATGGGTGTAATATATGTTTCATTTCTGGTTGTGATACAAACTTTTATTTTGGTCATAATAAGAACCATATTTTCTAAGTGAAAATTTTCAGCTATTTCATTTGTAATCAATACTATAAACTCCCCACGTGTTCTCAATCTTATAAATTCTATTACTTCTCTACTTTTATTTAGACATCTTACTTACAAAGCAGTTTTTAAACTTTGTCACTGTTTATCTGACATTTACATTTAAAAATACCGATAGAAGAGAATAACATAATAACAAGAGTTGGATGTGACCTTTGAGGTCTTTTATCTAACCCTCTGCTCAGGCAGGAAACCCTATACCATTTCAAATAAATGGTTGTCCAAATTCTTCTTAAAACATTTCAATGTTGGAGCACCCACAATTTTTGTGGGCAAGTCATTTTACTGATTAACTGTGTGAACTGTCAGGAAATTTCTCCTAAGATGACCAGACGTCCTGCTTTCCGCAGGACAGTCCCGCTTTTCAATCATTTGTCCCACATCCCGCTGGGTTGTACCAATTTTGGAATGGAAGAGCAGGACAGCCAGCGGCTGGGGGAGAGCAGGAGGGGAGCCAAAATGCCATCACTGAGTCAAGTCCCGCCTTCAGCTATGCATTGCAGGGCATCCGGGGTGCTTCAGAGGATCTTCTCCGGGTGACCCCCAGGGCTCCTCAGCCAGACCAGACCAGGCAGGCTGGACTGGGAGGCTAGAAAGGGAGGCAGAAGCCGCAGCCACTCGGGCACTGCAGGGATCCCTCGGGGGCGTTTTAAGGCTGGGAGAACTTTTCTCCAGCCAACTTTTCCTTTTTTTCCCTTCATGAGCCCAGCCCCTGCCCACCTTGCCGTCGCCACTACCACCTCGCCCCTGCCCCCCACTGGCCTGCCCCCAGGGCTAGACCTGAAAAGAGGGCGGCTGGGGGCTTGGCCTTTGCTGGGGCTGGAAGGTGTGAGCTGGTGGGGGCTGCTGGCATCAGAGTGCCTGCCTTGGCACCCCCTCCACCTGGGCTCTCACCTTCCCCCGGGGAGTTGGGCTGGCACTGTCCCGCACTGTCGCCCATCGCCTCCCGCAGGACCCTGGCTGGCCATGGCGATCCAGGGCATGTAGTTGTGCATGGTGGTCATCTTCCTCTTCATCGTGGTTATCAAGCAGTTCAGCATCCTGGAACCCATGTCCCTGGAAGATAGGGTTGGGGGGGAATGAGGGCCCTCTGCGCCCCTTCTTGGACTTTCTTTCTTTCTTTCTTTCTTTCTTTTCTTCTTCCTTCCCTCCTTCCTTCCTTCTCCCTCACACCCTCCTTTCCTTCTTTCCTTTCTCTCATTCCTTCCTTCCCTCCCTCTTTCTTTCTTTCTTTCTCTCTGTCTTTCTTTCTTTCTTTTATAGCAATAACATTTAGACTTATATGCCGCTTAATAGAAAAAGAGAGAGAGGAAGAAAAGAAGAGAAAGAGAGAGGGACAGAGAGAGAGAGAAAGAGAGGAAGGAAGGGGGAGAAAGAAAGAGGGAGGGAGAGAGAGAGAAATAGAGAGAAATAGATAGAAAGGGAGGGAGGAAGAGAGATAGAGAGAAAAAGAAAGATAAATTTCTTTTGCTCCATATAGAGCATATTAGAAACATAGAAACATAGAAGACTGACGGCAGAAAAAGACCTCATGGTCCATCTAGTCTGCCCTTATACTATTTCCTGTATTTTATCTTAGGATGGATATATGTTTATCCCAGGCATGTTTAAATTCAGTTACTGTGGATTTACCAACCACGTCTGCTGGAAGTTTGTTCCAAGGATCTACTACTCTTTCAGTGAAATAATATTTTCTCACGTTGCTTTTGATCTTTCCCCCAACTAACTTCAGATTGTGCCCCCTTGTTCTTGTGTTCACTTTCTTATTAAAAACACTTCCCTACTGAACCTTATTTAACCCTTTAAAATATTTTTAATCAATTGCTTCTGCACATGTGCAGGAAGTGAAATTTCATGTGAGGATGCTTGCGTACGTGAGATTTTGATTATTTCTTTGCTTTCGCACATGTGTGTAAGCAAAAAAACATCAAAGATTGGCGAAATCTCACACGTGTGAGCATCCGTTTGTGAGATTTTGTTTCCTGTGCATGCGCAGCACCCATTAGGGATGCGGAGATGTGTGTGCATCTCCATTTTTCCTACTGGGACAGTGTACCGGACTGTCCATGCATCAGCCCACTACTGGTTACATGTTTTGTGCAGCCAATTTCAGAACTTGGGCAAGGAAGATTTATTCTACTCCCAATATACTGCCTGCTGGACATGGAAATAAAGGATTGGCAGGAAGGAAGAAGGAAAAGAGAATGGCAGAGAGAAACAACTAAAATGTTTTGTCTTTGAACTTAGCCATCTTTGGCCTAGAAGAAAACTATGGCTGAAATCGGATGTAAGGGGCCGGGGTGGCGCAGCAGGTGGAGTGCTATACTGCAGGCCACTGAAGCTGACTGTAGATCTGTAGGTCAGCAGTTCAAATCTCATCACCGGCTCAAGGTTGACTCAGCCTTTCATCCTTCCGAGGTGGGTAAAATGAGGACCCGAATTGTTGGGGGCAATATGCTGGCTCTGTTAAAAAGTGCTATTGCTAACATGTTGTAAGCCACCCTGAGTCTAAAGAGAAGGGCGGCATAAAAATTGAATGAATGAATGAATGAATGAATGAATAAATAAATATTGTCCTTCTAAATCCAGCATAAACAAGAAAAGGCATTTTAAAAAATAACACAACTTCTAGAACCCACCCAATTGCCAAGTATTATAATTGGATACAAACCCAATTAATAAATTTCTAGTGCAAACCGAATTATTTTGCAATAAGGAGAATAGAAGGAATGCATCCTTTCCTGTTCTTCTGGAGGACATTATAAAATCAGATGGTAAACCAAATTCTAAGAGCAAGCCAAATGGCAGCTTGGTTGTTGTTGGTAAAAAGTAATCAACCTCCTTCTCAAGTATCTGGGAAAATAATATAAATGGGAGACAAAGAGGGACAGAGGGAAGGCGCGGGATGAGTGTTGATACCAAATGTTAAATGCAGTGTGGAATATAAGGCTTGGGAATGGGAAAGGGAAAAAAACAATATTGTGCTTAACAGCATGCATAAGAAATGAGCCAAGCCAAGCCAAATCCCCTTCCTTAATTTTGCTTCCTAATTTCCTCTTTTAAATACACAGAGGGCATAACTTGGTATTGTCAATCTAACGGCAAAATGGAAAATACCCAACATAAAAAGAGCATATGGAATGCATTCTTTGTAACAGTTGTTTCCTCTCTGCCTGTATAAAACTAACATTTAATACAAAACTGTCATTATACATGACATTGTGATCTGCAAAGCTGATGCAGGTTTTTCTCTGCTGGAGATTTGAAGTGGCAGACCCAGAGTTAAGCTGAAAATTAAGTCATCCCAGAACAGCTTAAAAAGAATACAGGTGGTCCTTGACTTACAACAGTGCATTTAGTGACCATTCATTTAAAAGGCCCTAAAAATTATGACTTACGACTAGATTTGGGCGAACCCAACAAAGTTCGGGTTTGGTGAGTTCGGTCGAACTTTGCCGTGAAGTTCGGGTGAGTTCGCCGAACGCAAATCCGAACAGCAGCAGTGCCGCTGCGGTGTCCTTTTCCGTAAAAATAAACAAGGAGGTGGGGAATTCCCCACCTCCTTTTGCTTCCTTTTATTTTTATGGAAAAGGATGCAACAGCTGCGCTGCAAGCAAAAGGAGGTGGGGAATCCCACGATGGGATTCCGGGGGCGGGGCTTTGACGTCACGGAGACTCCGTTTCAGACGGCCAGGAAGGAGTCTCCGTGACATCAAAGCCCCGCCCCCGGAATTCCACTGTGGGATTCCCCACTTCCTTTTGCTTGCAGCGCCGCAAGCAAAAGGAGGTGGGGAATCCCTTGATGGGATTCCCCACTCTCCTTCCAGGCGGTGGCACTTTGCGGTGTTCGAGCGAATGCTGAATGCCGAACTTTTTTAAAAGTTCAGGTTCGGCATGTGGAACACTGCAAAGTTTGGCATGAACCCAAAGTTTGCAAGTTCGGTTCGCCCAACACTACTTAAAACCATATTTCACATTTGTGAGCGTTTCATTTATGACCCATAGTCACGTGATTAAAATTTGGATGCTGAGCAACTGGTTCATCTTCATGATCGTTGCAGTATCCAGGGATCATATGACCACCTTTTGTGACCTTCTGACAAGCAAAGCCAATGGGGAAGCCAGATTCACTTAACATCCCTGTGGCTGACTTACCAACTGCATGATTTCACTTAGCAACTATGTGCCCTCCGCTTCTGCAAATGGAGCTACATATGCTTGCGTGCATGTCTACAATTTGCCTCCGCAGTGGGTTCTAACTTACATCTTCACATCTTCCAGCATCACGTAGCCATGTATCACATGCACAGTGCTGAAAAATATATATTAAAAAATTCCCACCCACCCCAAAAAAATCTGAAACAAAATGGCGACGCATGTGCAGTGCCAGAAACTCAGCTTTTGCGCATGTGCAGAAGAAAAAAACCTGGATAAAAATTCTCCTAAGACCCCAAAATCCAAAAAAAAAAAAAAAGAAGATGGCGGTGTCCACAGATTGACACCGACAGAAACAGTTCCATGACATCACTGTGACATCACCAGCGGTTTGCTACCGGTTCTATAGAATCAGTGTGGACTGAGAGGAACCTAGCTCTGTTTTGCATGAAACCATTCCACACCCCCTCTGGCCAGGCCACCAAGCCAGAAAGGTGTCAGGCCGAAGCCATCGTTTTGAGTAAGAGATTTTGGCCTACTGCAAGTAGAATAGTACCGTGGAATATAAAACTAATTAAACAGTTTCACAGAAAAATACCCAAACAAACCAAAGGGTCCCCCTGGTGGGAGGGGAGAGGGGGTTGAAGATGATATTAACCCCCTGTGTTCTTTCTTCGTAGGACACATTTTTTGTCTTGAGTGAGGGGCGTCTGTCAGGCTGAAGCCATAGTATTGAGTAAGAGACTTTGGCCTGCCGAAAGTAGAATAGTACTGTTGGAATTGACTAAGCAGTGGTTGAATGAGAGGGAAATATACTAACCACAATAAATTCTTTCCAGAGATTCAATGTCATCCTATGTTCAGCACTATCCGGAAGTACAGGGGAGGATCGTGGACATTGAAACGGATGTCCATGTGCCGCCTCTATGTTGGTTGACGCAGACAGGATTCCCTTGAGTACCATTTGTTGGGGGTCAAGGGAAAGGTAGGGTTTTGCCTTCTCTTTCTACTCAAGTTCCCCATGGACAATTGGTGGGCCATTGTGTGACACAGAATGCTGGACTCAATGGCTTTGGCCTGATTCAGCATGGCTCTTCTTATGTTCTTATGTACTTATGTTGGGAGAACCAGAGTGGTCCATGTGATGAATTTGTGGATGTGGGGACGAGGAATGAAATTAACCTGGGTTGAGAACAGTAGGAAAAGTTAGTATTGGGTTGATTACAGTTCATAACCAACATGGCTCTGTTAATAATTGGAACTTGGAAGAAGGGCAAGGTATTTCTCGGATGCTAATTGGAGCGCTGACATAAGGTTGAGGACCATTGCTTTAATGAGCATAAAGAAAACACAAATTACTTTCATGCCCATTCTCTCTCGTGAAAGAAACTTTTGCTAAGTCTTCTTTCATCCTCTTTAGCCTACCTAGCACAGTTGTTAGATAAAAGTAAGGGAAATGAAATTGTAAAGCCTTTTTTTCATTTTAAATGACTCTTCATTTTATTCTTTCAATGACTCACTCACCACCAGCCATCTTGATAACTTATCCTTATCATTTATTTTGCCATAACAAAATTTATAAAAATGACTCAGAACATTTTTTTAAAAAAAATCATTGTAAATAAGGAGGACAAAGCAACCTGTCATATTTGAGCTTTTGAAAAGAAGAATGTGCATACTAATTTTGGGAAGAAAAGCAACATTATCATACTTCCTTTTTTTTATTGCTATGTTATCATATTTCTGTTCACTGAAATAGATGTGCATTGCTATGAATATGAAAAGAGTTATATGTATACCTATATTTACGCCACAAACCTATTTCTTATTTAGCAAATCAAATTGTCTAATTCCAAAATAAATCTAGTGCTTCCCATGGAAATGTCCTAGCATTTTATTGCAATAGTTGAGTCTTGAATCTGGTCCTACGTGTAAATGGACAAAGTGGAACTTGATTGCAAAGGCAGGGACAGGAAAGAGCTTCATCTGTGTAATGTAACACCATACCCATAGACAGCTTAATAGCTAAATCACGGGGAAGTTGGCTTATTTGGCTTTTAAAGTTCCTGAAAAGGCTTCTTGGATGCTCTAATTCTTTGGAATCTGAGCTCCCACAGGGATGGATTTAACGGTCTTCTGGCCCCTGTTACACAAACCCACCCCCTCCCCAGGTAGGGCATGAAAGCTTAACTGGTAATTGCAACCAAGCTTGGAGGTCACCTCAGCTGAAATTGAAAGATAAGAAACACAAATTCTGGAATTCCTATCAGGGCTGAATCTTTTCCATGAGATTGAGAGAAGCAGTCCTAGAATCTGTAGGATAAAGCATCTGTATAAACATGTTGTTATATAGCGTATAATATTCTACATGTTATACTATTCAACTTGTATAAAATGGAGCGTGTGCATGCATTGCAGTTTTCTCTGAAATTATAGGAAACATAAAGAATGGGAGGGAGACAAAGCACAATTGCAGCTTTTGGCAGCTATAGTTTGTGTAATTTTTCAGAATTTTAGGGATTTTGCAAAGTCCACCCCCCATTGAAAGACACATTATTTCCAACTTATTTCAGGTGCTTTTTCAGGAGAGATGGAGGTTGGATCTAGAGAAATCGAGATAAGAATGTTTCTGTGAATATGGAATTGAAGTTGCTTGCTGATACCAATCAACTAGAAATGTTGAATTGTTCAGTGAATGGTGTAACATTGAACAATTAATCCCTTATTTGTTTATTATATTTATGGGCAAATAAACAAAGAATATTTGTGGCAATGCTAGTTATGTTGGTTGGTGATGTGAATATGTTGGTATTTTTGTATGTACAGTAGATATGCCAAGTTGTTGGTTGAGAACTCAGATGATATGTATGTATGTATGTATGTATGTATGTATGTATGTATGTATGTATGTATGTATCTGTGTATCTGTGTATCTGTGTATCTATGTATCTATGTATCTATGTATCTATGTATCTATGTATCTATGTATGTAGATAGATAAATAAAGAGAAAGAGAGAGAGAGAGAGAAATAATATATCAGTTGCCGGGTTGATGTATTTGAGAAAGGAAATAAATTATTGCAGGATACAAATAGGAGGGGGGGGGAAACTTAAACCACATAATAGAATTTATGTAGCAGAAGATTTGCAATAGATGGAAAAATCGAAAATACAAATACAGTAATACCTCATGATACGAACTTCATTGGTGCAAGGAGGAGGTTCGTATGACGAAAGGTTCGTAAGACGAAACATTGTTTCCCATAGGAAACAATGTAAAGTCAATTAATCCGTGCAACCAAAAAAACCCCCGCAAAAAAAAGGCTTTCGGCGACTGCTGGGAAGCCGCGCGGCTGTTTTAAAAGCTGACAGCCGGCCTGGGGGGCTTCCCAGCACCCCCCAAACCCAGGTTCGGGGGGGTGCTGGGAAGCCCCCAGGCCGGCTGCGACCTTTTAAAACAGCCGCGCCGCTTCCCAGCTGTCTCCTGAAGCCGAACGCCAAAGCCAAACTTCCGTGTTCGGCTTCGGGAGACAGCTGGGAAGCCACGCAGCTGTTTTAAAAGGTGACAGCCGGGCTGGGGGGCTTCCCAGCAACCTCCCGAACCGAACCCGGGGTTCAGAAAAATTTTGCCTCTTCTTACGAACTTTGTTCGAGTTACGAACTGGCATTCGGGAGGCTTCTGGGAAGCCCTGCCACCCGGCTGTCACCTTTTAAAACAGCCGCGCGGCTTCCCAGCAGTCTCCGAACACCGGTTCGTAACTCGAAAAAAGTTCGTAAGAAGAGGCAAAATTTTCTGAACCCCGGGTTCGTATCACGAGTTGTTCGTAAGATGAGGGTTTCGTATCTTGAGGTACCACTGTACTATTAGAAAAGTAGTAGGTGATCCGTAAACTGTTGTGAAGAACAAAAGTTTATCAAAAGAAACAAAAAACGGCAGTGTATGAAAGCAAACTTTTGCGCAGTATTTTACAGTATATGAAAGTGAGCTGTGCATATCTCAGGAGGAATATTACAGTAGTGGAAAGTAGTAAAAATTGATTACCGTACTTTAAAATTGTGCTTGATAAAACATGAATAGAGTCATGAATGAATGCATGCTGAATGAAGATGGGCTAAATGCAAAAGTGAATGACCACTACAAAAGAAATATTTGAGATGGCTGGTCTTAACAAAGTGAATGAAGATCAAATAACGAAACAAATACATGACAGAAGAGTTGAGAAGAAGGGAAAGGCAATGAAAGCCATGACTGAAAGTTTATGAAATCCTCAAGAATGAAGAGGACAAATTTCACTGTATAAGGTGGTTCAAAGTTCAAAAGATCGTAAAGTATGTCATAATAATTTAGATTTACTTATACCGCATTTTCTTGTTCTCTTTTGTCTTTATTATTTCTTATACTTTTTCTATATCCTGCATAATGTTTCTTACCTGAAATATTAATAGCAATATGGTTATGAATGGATGAACTGGAAGGGAAAGAGGACTAAGAAGACTTGAGAGCACATACAATAGAAGAAATATTCCAGTATCTTATCTGTTTAGAGATTTAATTATAATAATTTAGGAAGATTCTGGTTGAAGCCTTCTTAATATTAATCACCAATGTCTGCAAACCTTATATCAATGTATAAAGTCCTAGGCTGCATTAACAGAGGGGTAGAATCAAGATCACATAAAGTGTTAGTGCCATTTTATAATGCCTTGATAAGACCACACTTGGAATACTTCTTCCAGTTTTGGTTGCCATAATGTAAAAAAGATGTTGGGACTCTTGAAACAGTGCAGAGAAGAGCAACCAGAATGATTAGGGGACGGGAAGCTAAAACATATGAAGAATTGTTTCAGGAACTGGGTATGTCTAGATTAATGGAAAGAAGGACTACAGGGGCTGCTACAAAGAACTTAAGGGGCTGCTACAAAGAAGGGAGAATCAATCCATTCTCCAAAGCACCTGAAAGCAGGACAAGAAACAATGGATGAAAACAAACCTAGAAATAAGGAGAAATCTTTTGATAGTGAGAGCAGGGTAATCAGTGGAACAGCTTGCCTTCAGAAGTTCTGTGCGCTCTATCACTAGAGGGTTTTAAGAAGAAATTGGGCAGCCATTTTTCTGACATGGTATAAGGTCTCCTGCTTGAACAATGGATTGGATTATAAGACTTTCCATTCCATTCCACTCCACTCTATTTGTATTCCAGAGGCTCTGCCAATTTGTAGTGCCTTCCTATCTCATTTAGAACAAACAACTGCTTCTGAATTTATTTAAAGGTGTTTTTTATTTTATGGATTAAAAATATTGCCCTACTGATTATGCCAAGGGTTGTTTTAATTCAGTGTTTTATTTCTAGTATGGCCATTTAATAACTCTAATTTGCCTGTAAGTAAGAAGTTATGAACTACTGTTGCTGACCTTCACATAGCCCTCATAAGTTACATCCCTTTATATATCTCTTGAATATATGCAATCCCTTCAAAAACCATCCAACTGAGCAATCCTTACACCATCTTGTGATAAATAATTCCACATCATAATGATACACTGTGCAATATAATGCTTTCTTTGGTCTGTTCTAAATTTTATTCCAATTAATTTGATTAGATGATCTTTTGTTGGACAGTTTGAAAGATGGAGAAAAGCCTATGTTCTCTATGCCATGCCTGATTGTGTACACCAAAATCAACTCACCTGTTGTTCTAAGCAGAAGAGTCCAAATGTTCTTGGCCATTGCTTATTAGAAAAATTTCCAAGATTTTCAGCTCTATTAAATCCTTTTTCCAATGTGAGGAACAAACTGTATAGACACTTCCACATCTGGACCTATTTGTATAATGGCACTACAACACCGACAATTTTATTTTCAATACCTTTTGTCATAGTCCCCCAACCTGCCTTTTGTAGAGTTGCTGCATACTGAATTGATGCCTTCACTGAGTTTTCAGGATCTTTTCTGAGTTGGAAAAGTTAGAGAGTTACAGAGAGTCGCTCCACTGAGCATCCTTTTATATGTATTTAAATTGAACAACAGCGTCATTGAAATTCAATTTAATGAGATCCTTCTGGAGGATTAATCTTAATACCTTTATCAAAAATTGTGATGAATTTTATTTATTTATTTTTATTTTATTTATTTATTTTGTTCAAGACACAATGAAGGTTACAGAGGATATACTCATAGTAAAATATATAACAATGAAAGAATAGAAGAGAAGATATAGGAATAGAAGAAAAGATATAGGAGATATATGAGTGACAATAGGACAGGGGATGGAAGGCACACTAGTGCACCTATGCACATCCCTTACTGACCTCTTAGGAATCTGGAGAGGTCTAAGGGTAAAATGTTGGGGGTTAGGGGATGACACTACGGAGTCCGGTAATGAATTCCACGCTTTGACAACTCGATTGCTAATGTCGTATTTTTTACAGTCAAGTTTGAAGCGGTTAATATTAAGTATGAATCTGTTGTGTACTCTTGTGTTGTTGTGGTTGAAGCTGTAGTCGTTGATAACAGGACATTGAAGCATATGATCTTGTGGGCAATACTTAGATCATGTTGAAGGCATTGTAGTTCTAAGCTTTCTAGACCCAGGCTTGTAAGTCTAGTTTTGTAGGGTATTCTGTTTTGGGTGGAAGAGTGAAGGGTTCTTCTTGTGAAGTATCTTTGGACATTTTCGAGGGTGTTAATGTCTGAGATGCGGTATGGGTTCCAAGCAGATGAGCTGTATTTGAGGATGGGTCTTTCAAAAGTTGAATTCCCAATAAAATAAAGATTATGAAGGTTCCAGCCATAAGGTATTTTTTCTGTGAAACAAATCACCCATTAAAATATCAATCTAGAGTTTGACTTAGTAAGGGCAATGGAAGGGCATGTGTAAATAAAGATAAGCATCAGAGATTGCTGTCACAGAGCTCCTCTTTTCTTACAGTCAAAAGAAATGAAAAATAATCCTGACAATTGGCTTCATAAATGTTACCACACAATGATGATTGGTTGCTATCTGTGCCATCTTGTACCTCTGTCACCATCCACTGCATTCATTTTTCCAAGGTTGCACAATGAACTTATAACTGGACAAAGTCAGCTCACCTGAAATATAAAAGGGAGGAGATATGACTGAAGGATTCAAATGCTCAGACAAAAGGAATAAAAGGAAGAAGACAAAGAGGGCCCAAGCAGTGATCCTGTGTTGAGATGTGGGACTTTGTAAGGGAGCAATAATATCTCTCCATGCTATCAGCAATAATACTGAGTTTAATTTACCATGTTTGATTTATGGTATACCGTCGGGATCCAACTATTAATGATATGCATGGTTTTTTAACTGTTTTAAATTGTTTTTAAATAGAAACATAGAAACATAGAAGACTGATGGCAGAAAAGAACCTCATGGTCCATCTAGTCTGCCCTTATTCCTGTATTTTATCTTACAATGGATATATGTTTATCCTAGGCATGTTTAAATTCAGTTACTGTGGATTTACCAACCACGTCTGCTGGAAGTTTGTTCCAAGGATCTACTACTCTTTCAGTGAAATAATATTTTCTCACGTTGCTTTTGATCTTTCCCCCAACTAACTTCAGATTGTGTCCCCTTGTTCTTGTGTTCACTTTCCTATTAACAACACTTCCCCCCTGAACCTTATTTAACCCTTTAACATATTTAAATGTTTCGATCATGTCCCCCCTTTTCCTTCTGTCTTCCAGACTATACAGATTGAGTTCATTAAGTCTTTCCTGATACGTTTTATGCTTAAGACCTTCCACCATTCTTGTAGCCTGTCTTTGGACCTGTTCAATTTTGTCAATATCTTTTTGTAGGTGAGGTCTCCAGAACTGAACACAGTATTCCAAATGTGGTCTCACCAGCGCTCTATATAAGGGAATCACAATCTCCCTCTTCCTGCTTGTTATACCTCTAGCTATGCAGCCAAGCATCCTACTTGCTTTTCCTACTGCCGACCACACTGCTCACCCATTTTGAGACTGTCAGAAATCACTACCCCTAAATCCTTCTCTTCTGAAATTTTTGCTAACACAGAATTGTCAGTTTTAAATTGTTTAAAATTGTTTTTAAGGGGTCTTAATATTGCATCATATTGTTTTTGGGTTGTGAGCCATCCAGAGTCCTTTGGGAGTTGGGCAGCATACAAATCCGAATAAATAAATAAATAAATAAATAAATAAATAAATGACAGAATCATAAGCAAGAAAACAGCCAAGCTCAAAGAGCACCAAAGACCTCACAGTTCAACCCTGAGCTACACATATTTCCTTCTTTGAGTTTTATATATTAGTGAAGAACAGTGGTGGAAATTTCTGAATGACTACATTTCCAGACTGTATTTCCAATCACTGGCTTCATGTTTCAGTGGCGAGAAAAGCATGAAAGAATGCAAGAATATTTTAAAATGCGACTCTCTCTCCACCCCAAAAGCAGACAAAAGCTTCTATTCTTTTGTTAAGATCAAACAGGTAGCTTTAGCAGTAAGCCTGTATTTGGTTCTTATTTAACTCTAACTATGAAAAGACATTCCCCCCCCCCTCTCTGTTTCATCCTCGGTGTGGTTTATAAAGAGTTTTTGAACTGACATTACATAATTTTTTTCTTCATCATTGCAGCCTATTAGTTTCTCTCAATACCTGAATTATATTATTACTGAATTGCCTCTCTAAAAAGTCATAACATTAATAAAGACGATTAAAATTGTTTTGGCTGTGCAAGCAATTTGATTACTAAGTTTTTGTTCTGCTTTTTTTCTATTTTTTTTCCTCTTTATTTTTATTTTTTTTTAAAAGCCACATCTCTAAAGCAGATTTCATTTGGTATGCGGAGAGCATTTCTATAGCTTCTGTCAAAGAGTGCCTAGAAAAACCTTCCTTCCTTCCTTCCTTTGTCTCCGAGCTGCACTGCCGAGATATTTGATGGTTACAGTTGTTTTACTGAATGAAATTCAAGCCAGAGGAACATGTAAAGAAATGAATTTATAGCTATTCAAGCCTCTCCTTCTGTCATAAGATCCTTAAAGTCAACACAGAACCAAGGAGAATAGCCTGTGGGCTCTTGGAACAAACCACAGCACTAGTTCAAGAATGATACAATTATTCCAAACTCTCATATGGTCTGTAAAAAAAAGAAAAAAATCACATCATTTCCTATTTAAGAAAGGGGGAGGAAGGCAGAGCGAGGCTTGGGAAGGTATTAGACGGGAGGCTGGGGGGCGGTAGGGGGGGGGAAATAATTCACCGCACAGACAGAGGCCTCACACAGATCTTGTATGTGAGTTCAAAGCCTCTGATTGGCGAGCCTCAGGAAACATTTAGCCAATGAGGGCCCTGGGATACCTGTCCATTCAAGAAAGCCAGCATGGCACTGTTTTGTTTAAAGGAGAGGAAGTGGAGGGAGGGAAGGAGGGAGGGAGGTGGGGGCTGTCTGTTATCACTTTTCATCAAGGTTTCCATTGTAGCTAAGCAAAACTCCGAACTTTACATTCCGACTTCATTTACTCAAGGCATCAAAAAGCTCCATTCCTTGAAAGATTTTTGGAATAGTGCTCCAGCAGCATTTAATTCTAGGAGGCCACTTGTTTGTATATTGGAAATCAAATTCTGTCTTTACCCATACGCTCTTGCCATGAAGTCATTTTTTTGTGTGTGTGCTGATTGAAATCATCTGTTTTCAGTTCTCTGACAAATTAATTGAACTTTCCTCTGACTCAGGGGCCTTCTGACTCTCGAAGCAGATTTTGTCTACATGCCGTCTCCCAGACGAACACAATTTAATCTCCTAGGCTTTAAATGAACTTTATGTTTCCAGAAAGCTAGTGAAAGAAGCATTTGTTCTGGTGATAGCGTTTTCCTGCTTTTACAAACAGGAAACAAGAATAGAGGTATATAGAATATTTATTTTTCCCCAGCTAATAACTAGCTCCTTAAAGTGTTAACTCGGATCTTGTGATGAACAGTGACAGCAGCATTTTGAAATGTTGGTATGAAAGAATGGAAAAAATAGTTTGCTGCAGATGACTCCGGGGAAGGGCATAACTCAGTGCTAGAGCACATGTTCTCCATGTAGAAGATCTTTGTTCAATTCCTGGCATCTTTGGTCAAAACTCATGAAAAATCTCTCTCCAAAACCCAGGAGAGCAGCTGCTAGCTAAAATTAAGTCAAGTTAGCGGATGATAGGATTTGATTTTCAATCATTTCTGAAAGGACAATTCCTGTGCATCCCCGATATGAAAGATAACGAACTAGATAAATCAATGGTCTGAATTGGCATGCAATTAGGTGCTAATGTAGCTACTATCCCCAACCTAATTTCTACAGTTAGATTTTAAGCACAAATTTTTGGTATGTTTATTTATTTATTTATTCATTCATTCATTCATTCATTCATTCATTCATTCATTCATCCAATACACAAATACATAGGAAGAAAAATAGACATGTAGTAATATATGTAAGGGTAAAGTGAACTTAAAGGAGAGGATATATGAAAGAAAGAAAATATATATGATAAGTGAGAGAAAGGAAAGACAATTGGACAGGGGACGAAAGGCACACCAGTGCACTTATGTACGCCCCTTTGCCTCTTTGGCCAGGGAGCACATAACAACACCACAACAAGAAGTGATGAATAGTAGAATAGAATAGAGCTGAAAGGAACCTTGGAGGTCTTCTAGTCCAGCCCCTTCTCAAGTAGGAGAACCTACACCATTTCAGGCAAGTGACTGCCCAGTCTCTTCTTGTTCCACTGTTTAGTTTTCCTGTTGGGAAGGTTCTCCTTAATTCTAAGTTGCTTCTCTCTTTAATTAGACTCCAACCATTCTTTCTTGTCCTGCCCTCTGGTGCTTTGGAGAATAATTTGACGCCCTCTTCTTTGTGACAGCCCCTCAGATACTGGAATTAGAGGAAGGGATGACAGTATCAGCCATGAACAAGGTGCTAGTATATCCTCTTCTCAACCACCCCCTAATGTAGCTGTCCTAAACAATTATCAATCAGTCTTCACCTTAATGTTTCTAAGAATTCAATTGGTTGGCATTCACTTAGAGAAAATTATCTTGATCCATTCCAAACAAGCCTTGATGTAGGACTTGCATTAGGCCATTGTGGATTACCAGTGGTGAATGGGGATGATACACCTCATGTCATTCAGTTAGGCTTGCCAATGACTTTTGATACCATTGAACATGATGTCATTTTGAACCAGATCTGAAAGCTGATGATCCAAACTGCCTTCTTCAGTAGGTGGTTCTGATTTATATTGTTGGGGGAAGTGAGATTGGGCTCCTCTGCAAGCAGTGTCTGGTATCCCCAAGATCCACCCTCTCCCCAATATGATTTAACATGAAGCCTCTGAGTAAGGTCATCCATGGGTTCGGGACCAGATACTTTCATTATGCAGATTATACCCAGCTTTACAGCACATCTTCATCTTCAGGCTGAGTATGACATGCAATAGAAACTTTGATTTTATTCTGAGGCCGTGAGGATCTGGTTGGGGCAAAACAGTTTCAGGTTGACATATTGTAATTTCCAAGAAGAGAGCTGGGGGTCTTTTGTTTTTTCTGAGCTTGGCTGTTTTCTTACAGATGTTTCATTAACCAAATTAGGTAGCATCGTTGGTGCTAGTCCTATGCTTGTCTTTCAAGAGGAGAGTTCTGAACTTTTAGAAAAAACTACACATCCATCAACTCAAGAAAAATGTCACTATATATTATTGCTTCCTTTATTTAATCAAATAAACTGTTTTGTGCTATTTCTCAGTAAGAGGAGAGGTTTTTCCTGAGCCATTTATCATTTACTCTGAAATATAATGTATTTCACCAGGATTTCAGAGTGGTTCCTTTCCTAATATAAAGAGATACATGAAGGCTTATATCCTTATTAGTGGTGTATTACTTTTATAGAGTTATTACATCATTGCTGTGCCAAAAGAGCAGTAATGATGACAAGTTTTATATTGCCTAAGTGATACTTGGGTGACATTAGAAGATCTTAATGCAAAACAATATTATAATATTATTGACCTTTTTCTTTTCTTTCTTTCTTTCTTTTTTTCTTTTTCTTTCTTTCATTCTTTCTTTCTGTTTCTTTCTTTCTGAATTAACCTAAAGTACATTGTTGTCTTCATAGTTTTTAATGAATGGATGGCAAATTAATGAGAAAAAAATTGAAAAATTGGCATTCAGGACTAATGTTTGGGGGGGGGAAAGAATTCAATGTCACTGAGCACTAATTGTTCTCTCTGTGAACAGCCATGATTCATAAATATAACTGTGAAAGTAAAGTTAACATATGCTCAATTTTCAATACAGACATGTGTTTGTATTTTACTTGGGGAGGGTTTGCCTTTAAAGGGAACCTAAAAATGTTTTAAATAAATACATGTTCCCACCAATGTTAAGCCACTTCTAAACTAAAATTGCATTTACTGAGAGAGACTTTTAAATGCATGCTTAAATCACCCATTAAAACTACTGAGGCTTAAAAGAACTTAACAGCATCTGATGCATTTACTCAGAAACCCATTGTATGAAATGGACCATATTTCCATTTGTTTGTACAGTATGTAGTATTACAGCCTCAGTGATAGATATGAATTAGCCCTCTTTTGTTAACGAGCAACCCCAGTGAAATGTTTTGGGGTTGGGTTTTTTTTTTCGGAAACAGAAGTTACTTCTTCATAGGAACTTGTGACTTCCTTTAGCTTTAAACCACAGTAATTTTGTTAATGTTCTGTTAGTTAAGTATCTACAATATTTAAAAAAAAAAAACCTGTGACAAAGTTTACAAAAAGTTTTTGGTGATCTTTTCCCATATCAGTCAATTTCTTTTCAGTTCCTGGCAGAATTGGAGCTCCATTCAAGAACAGTAGAGATAAAATAATTCAACTGAGATGCCAGAGCACTTGTGATGATGGGAGCAAGTATTCCTGTGATACTTCCGGATGTACTGGAAAGAGCAAGAACAGGATATCTCATAAAAACAGTCTTCTGTTACATAACTTCCACCCACATTTTGCAGAAATGATCAGCGTGGCTCGCAGCAACTTTTCTGACTGTTTATTTGGGGGCTTGTTTATCAAAAGCACAAGTTTGCATTCATGGCAGTCACATGGAAAGAACTGTAGGAAGAAGCATATTACCTATCTTGAAGAGCTGAGACTATCAAATTCATACAGAATAATTCTCTCTAAGACACTAGAAACAGCGCTATTGGTCACATAATCCAGGTTTGTCTAGGGCACGCAAAGCCCTAGTACAAAGCCAAAAGTACCAGCCTGAAGATGACGAGTGGGACCTCATCAAATTGTCACCAGGAATCTCGGAAACTTACATGGGAAAAAATCCAAATATGCCAACACCTTCAAGAGATTGAATCCCACTCCCTATCAGTGGAAAGCTGTTATTGGGACTATGTTCTCCTTGTGGATTTCTCAGATGCTTGTGACATAATTTTGGATTTTGTAAAAAATTTCTCCATAGTTATTTAGAGTACAGAGGCAACTAATTCTGTAACAATACTTTGAAATTTTATGTTCAGTAATAGATAGTTCTCCATAAATTTGTCTAAGTAGTTAGTTGGAAATCCATCAAGACCTGGTGGACTTGCAATCAGAACTTGCAAGGACATTGAAATTTCTGTTCCTTCTTTTTATACAAGTGCTTTTACCCAATAATGAATGATCCCAGCAATAATGAATGATCCCGGGTGTAATTAATTATTAATTATATTATTAATTATATCAATGATTGCTGCAGATCAGCATCCTAACATATCTTGAAAATATAAGATTGCTCATACTGTAATCTCTGGAAAGAGAGATACTAATGATTTAACGATTTTATTAAAACTGGCTGCATGTTCAACAGCAGTGTTTCTCAAAACTTGGCAAATGTAAGATGTATGGCCTTCAGCCCCAGAATTCCCCAGCCAATCAATTCTGGGAGCTAACGTCCATCTTAATGTTGCCAAACTTGAACACTTCTCTGGAGTAAAAGAAACAATGGAAAGAAAAATAAGTTTTTCTCTTGCACTGTAAGTCCATTCTGCTTTCTTTTGTTACCATTGACAAATAAGGGAACAGTTGTCAAACAAATTGGATCTCCCTGGTTTGCAAAAAGATTATCTATTCTCAGAATTTTCCCTGGGCTACAGGATAGGAGACTATCAAAACAGCAGTTTATTATTTTGCAGGAATTAAGGAACTACCCAGCAAGAACAGTGCCAATCACAGAAAGCATTCCAAGGGGAACAGCCTGGCTGTTCACCTCAATCTGAACAGCTGGGTCTGCTGGCATCAACCATGGCTTGCCTTCAACACTCTCATGCACAGCAGTTCTGCTTCTTGGGAAACATCCACTTGGATATTTCAATGGTGGAAGTTGCTTCCGAGGTGTCACCTGATCTCCAGGCAAGGAGACAGGAAAATAAATAATGACCCAGGAGCATTGAAGGGCTACAAAATTTTTTACTACCACACTGTGGGCGTAGCTTATTTTGTGGGTGTGGCTTGCCAACCATGTGACCAGGTGGGAGTGGCTTGATGATCATATGACCGGGGGGTGGCTTAAATCTCATGTGACTGGCTTAAAGGTGGCCAACTTGATGTCACTCATGGCAAGGGTTAGGGCTACGGTGCCTGGCCTTTCCTCGCCTCAATGAGATACAACTTCCCTATCTATTTACTATTACGGAACATCCAAAATATGCTATTTAATTCAATGTGTATATGCCACACCTATACATACATATTACACACAGGCACACAAAAATATACATTATCTACTCTATAAACTATATGTGTAAGTACACACACAGACACTCACGCACAGCTCTTCTAAAATTATGCACATTCAACCTCATTTACTGCGATAGGAAAAACATACCCAGAACCCAGAAAGGAAAAAAAATATCAATTTTTTCTACCAGTTCTCCGTACCTGACCAACATTTTTCTACTGGTACAATGTACCTGACTGTACTCGTAGATGCCCATCACTGCCCAGGAGTCTACGGCTGTCCAAAGAGTGAAAGAAGAGGTGGCTAAGGAGGAGAGCTAGGTCTACCCAGGCCATCACAAGGCTCTTTATCAGTGGTGAAATGCTCTTGTTCGCTCATGCCTATCAGTCTTGCTACATACCTCCCAGAGACCTAAAAGAGCAAACATAGTTGACATCCTCTTCCGGGTCTCATTGACTAAGCAATGCAGGTTGGCGGGGCCACAGGGGAGGGCCTTCTCTGTTGCTGCCCCGGTTCTATGGAATGAACTATCACACACCTCCCCCGAAATCTGTATTGCTCCCATCCTAATGGCTTTCCGTAAGGCCAAGAAGACCCGGCTTTTGCTGGCAGGCCTGGGGCTCATGAATTAATAACCATCACACCCAAATTGTATGAATGTTGTGCGTGCATGTTGATTGTTTAGTTAGTGTGGGTTTTAATCTGGATTTTATATTTAGAATTGTGTATTTGGCTTCTTTTTAATTGTTCTTATATTTTTATATTGTGGCATAGAAGAATAAATAAATAAACAAAATAACTAAGTAAGTAAGTGTTCTGCAGGCGTGTCTCAACCGCCCATAATTACAGGGTAATTAGTCCAGGAAGACACACACCACACAATAAAAGGAAAACCCAAAAGTTTTTATAAACAGAAAAACAGAAACAGCTCCCTTTTTAAATGTCAAAGGGGTTTTCTGGTACACACAAGGCACAGGTTAAATGCAGTCCAATTGCTCACCCAATAACTGGGAAATTGAGTCCAATTCTAAAGTCCAGAGAGTCCACACACACAATCCTGAACAGCAAAAACCACAATCTTGACGAAACAATGAATCAGATAAACTGCCATGAGGCTAAAACACCAGGCTGCACCTTTAATCTGTAGCACTAATTACAGCAGCCCTACCCAACCACAGGTGGCCTCATTTTATCTTGTAATAATCCTTCAGTTGTTGTCTCCTATGCATCACTCTATGCATACGTGGATGTGTCATTAATTATTGTTCAGAATCCAGGGATGATACAGGTGATTTATCTCCTCCTGTGCTGTCTGCCAAACTCCCCTCTTCCCTGTCACTCATGCTTCCTTGGTAAGAGGAGACTTCGTCGACAGATTCTACTGGGAACAAAACAGGTCTGCAGCATGTGGATGTCTCCCCCACATCCATCTCCACATTCCTTGGGGCAGGAGCTGGGCCAGAGCTAACCACAACAAGTAAGTAAGTAAGTAAGTAAGTAAGTAAGTAAGTAAGTAAGTAAGTAAGTAAGTAAGTAAGTAAATAAATAAATAAATAAATAAAATTAATAGATAGATAGATAGATAGATAGATAGATAGATAGATAGATAGATAGATAGATAGATAGATAGATGATAGATAGATAAATGCCTATCGGTCATTGGAGAACCAGTCGCGCATGAACAGAATGCTTTGAGAATTCACAGCGGGTAAAATAATCCAAATGCCCATCCAGGCAGGTGGGCGGAGTCTTGCGCTCCCTTTGCGACTGGCTCTCCGATGACTGACTGGCACAAGCAAACCGGAAGCATTTCACCCATGGTCTCTGTGCGGTGCAAAGATTGAAAAAGACAGTGAGCAAACACGAGCTCTCTCTCACTCTCACTCTCTGCTGTGCGAAAAGATGAAAGAAGTATTCTGCCAGATAAAGGAGGGGGAAAGAAAAAAGGAAGAAGAAACAAGGAAAAGAAAGATCTATCTATTCCACAGAGGAGAGAGAAAGAAAAAAATATTCATGATTCAGGCAGCTCTTGGTAGAATGGCTTTCCTAGTTTATGCTATCCTAATATAATCTTGAAAAATATTCAATACTTACCAGTAACAAAATCAAATATTATTATTCTAATGAAAAATGCTGAGTATAATGAGCCTTGATGGTGCAGTGGTTAGAGTGCTGTACTGCAAGCTGCTTCTGCTGACTGTAGTTCACCAGTTCAAATCTCACCAGGCTCAAGGTTGACTCAGCCTTCCATCCTTCCGAGGTGGGTAAAATGACGACCCAGATCGTTGGGGGCAATGTACTGACTCTGGAAACTGCTTAGAGAGGGCTGTAACATACAGTGAAGCAGTATATAAGTCTAAGTGCTAAGTACTATAAGTGCTATTAAGTGATCAAAGTGAAATAACTCTGTTTCATAGCTGAGTTCTTTCAGCCTCTTTGTTTTGCAATCAATTCTTTTTAATTTAATACATTTATATTATTAAACATTCTTAAATTTCTTCATTTCTGATTTGGTAGAGTCAGAAATATTTTGCATCAATGTAAAAAAGAGCTTCAAAGTTGTGGCCCTGAGGCTAATGGACTTATCTTTGTGTGATGCTTGTGACAAATTGTAAGTACTGTGATCTATAGCAGTGTTTCCCAACCTTGGCAACTTGAAGATATTTGGACTTCAACTCCCAGAATTCTGGGAGTTGAAGTCCAAATATCTTCAAGTTGCCAAGGTTGGGAAACACTGATCTATAGTACCCAGGGCCATCTTAACAGCATTATGGGCCCCAGTCAAAGCAGTGTACTGGGGTCCCTCTAACAACTACTCAGAGGAATAAAAATGTAAATGGTTGATAAAATTAAACATATATTTATTATTTATTTATTTATTTTTAACATTTATATGCCACCCATTTCAATAAGACTCGGGGCAGCTAATATTTGCATGTTAGTATTAATTTAAAAATGCGGTAAAATGTATAAATACCATGCTGTATTTATACAATAAAGGTGCATTGAAGAGTTAACATACCCAGATTAGTGTGGGCCCCCTATGCTTGTGGGGCCCAGGGACAAGTGCCCATCAGGCCTAAGCATTAAGACAGCTTTGAATTAGTACCCACATTTCATTCATGTTCTTACTGTTTCCATCAATAAATCCTATGAATTTGGATCCTAATAACGAATGCTTCTTTCCTTACATGGATCTCACCTGCAGTACTTCAGTCTAACTATAGAGGGCGAGCTCCATGAAGCCACCAGCTTCATCAGCAACTTTAAAAAGCAATTCTCCCTGCCTGATTTCCATGCTGCTGATTTTCAAGAATGTGTACATCCTGATTGCTTATTTGTTTGTTTTTAAAATTTCTCTCCAAAGCACCCAATTTGCTTTGGAGTCGGCATGTAAGCAAAGACGTTTGGTTTCTGTGGTTTCTTCTTCTTTTTCTCCCTGCAAGGGAAGGGAATGGTTAGTAATTAAAACTACTAGGTTTAAGAATTCTCTGGGTCAGATCCAAACCCCACTGAAAGCAATGAGATTCTTTTCTGTCAACTTGTGTGATCCTGGGTCATGTGCGGGCGGGCGGTGTGTGGGGGAAGGGGATGGATTTGGTGAGCTTAAAACAGCCACAGAATGTTTTACCCAGAGATGGACACACAGGCTGTCAAACTTGATGACTCAGAAGTCAACTTTTTTTTTTGGCAGCATTGCTTCTAAGAACAACTGTCTTCCCCTTCAGTAAGTGGGACAATGTTTTTTGACTTGGCAACTACAGCACTGGACCTGCCTTTGCAATATTCTTCGGTTGGGGAGAAGCTTTGTGATTAGTCTGCTTAAACCAGTGTTTCCCAACCTTGGCAACTTGAAGATATTTGGACTTCAACTCCCAGAATTCTGGGAGTTGAAGTCCAAATATCTTCAAGTTGCCATGGTTGGAAAACACTGGCTTAAACCTTCAAGAGCCAAAGCCAGGCTGCCTTCTCAAAACTACTCTTCTTTGTCTCTCTTTTTCCCCCCTGCCTTTCCGGAGTAGCTTTTAAATGACATGCGGTACTTTGGGATGTTAGGAGAAAGAAAGTAACCATTCAAGGCTGTTTGGTTTGTCACTTCAAATATCTTGAAATAAAGCTGTGTTAATATGGAGGGGACTTTTTGATTATGCAGCACAGACTGTGGGAGTGGGATCTCCAAACTTGGCAACTTTAAGACTTATGGACTTCAACTCCCAGAATTCTCCAGCAATTCTTAAATTATGGTGGCTGGAGAATTCTGGGAGTTGAAGCCTACAAGTCTTAAAGTTGCCAAGTTTGGGGACCTCAAGGCAGCAAATAGACTCCATGATTATTCACATATTGCTTTTATTCCTATTTTATACATTTGCTAGGAATATGGGAAGATTTAGAACAAAAAGAAAAACAAGATATAGCAAGCTAGTAGATTCAGCATAGGAAAATAATGCAATGGGGAGATTTTATTTATTTATTTATTTATTCAGTCAGTCAGTCATTTTTATTTTATTTTATTTTATTTTATTTTATTTTATTTTATTTTATTTTATTTTATTTTATTTTATTTTATTTTATTTTATTTTATTTTATTTTATTTTATTTTATTTTATTTTATTTTATTTTATTTTATTTTATTTTATTTATTTTATTTTATTTTATTTTATTTTATTTTATTTTATTTTATTATTTTATTTTATTTTATTTTATTTTATTTATTATTTTATTTTATTTTATTATTTTATTTTATTTTATTTTATTATTTTATTTTATTTTATTTTATTTTATTTTATTTTATTTTATTTTATTTTATTTTATTTTATTTATTTTATTTTATTTTATTTTATTTTATTTTATTTTATTTTATTTTATTTTATTTTATTTTATTTTATTTTATTTTATTTATTATTTTATTTTATTTTATTTTATTTTATTTTATTTTATTTTTATTTTTTATTTTTTTATTTTTTTATTTTTTATTTTATTTTTTATTTTATTTGTACGACGCCCTTCTCCAAAGACTCAGAGTGGCTCACAGAATAGATATAAAACAAAGCATATAGAACAAATCTAATATTTTAAAAATCTCATGCGTGCCTGTCCTCTCTCAAGATTTTGCTTCCTGAGCATGCACAGAAGCAAAATCTCGCCAAGACGCACATGCACACATCCTGGTCACCCGGAACTGTGCATGCATCACACTGGTAGTGGCTGTGAGTGAGTATAGTGTAAAGAAGGAGTAAGGGTGACATGATAGCAGCCACAAAAAAGGGGCTCGACTATTTTCCAAAGCACTTGAAGGCAGGACAAGAAGCAATGGATGGAAACTGATTGAGAGAACCAAGCTAAAACTAAGGAGAAATTTCCTGACAGTTAGAACTATAATTAGTGTCTCCCAGAATTGTGGATGCTCCATCACTTGAGGTTTTTAAGAAGAGATTGGGCAAACATTTGTTGGATATGGGATAAGGTCTCCTGTTCGTACAGGAATTGGACTGCTCCAAGGTCTTTCAAGCTCCGTCATCCGTTACTCATGATAATGAATTTGAGAATTTTAGGATGATAAGTTTTCCCAGGCCTGTACCTAGTGTTGTGGTTAGCTCTGGTCCAGCTCCTGCCCCAAGGACTGTGCAGGTGGATGTGGGGGAAACATCCAAATGTCACAGGCCTGTTTTGCTGCCAACAGAGTTGGCCAGTGAATTATCATCTGAAGAAGGAAGTGTCTGTGAGATGGAAGAGGGGGTCCTGGCAGACAGCCCAGGAAGAAGCGAGTCATCATTATCTTCGATAGACTCTGATGAGGAAACAATGATAGATCCACACATGCGTAGAGCTATGCATAGGAGAGAGCAGCTTCAAAAGTATTACAGGCGATAAGAGTCTTCGGAGAGGGGCGGCATACAAATCTAATTAAAAAAAATAAAAAAATAAAGAGAGTCCACCTGTGATTGGGTGGGGTTCAAGCAATTACGGCTGCTGTTAAATGGGAAGTGTGCCGGCCTCGCAGTGTGTAAGATTATCTGATCCTACTTGTGAACCTTGACTTGCCATTCAAGATTGTTCTCAGGACTCTGATTGGATTTCAGGACTTTGACCATAAATCATAGTGAGTTTTAAAATGTCTGAAGAGTAGTGGCTATGACGAATTTCACATTTACTGGTTAATTGAGTTTTATTGTCTTTGTTATCTCACTGCATTCTAGTGTGTTTTGTTTTTACAAGAAATCCCTTTGAATTTAAAAGGGGAGTTTTGCTTCTATTTTTCTTTGGATAAAGAAACTATTGTTGCATTTTCCCGCATGTGTGTCTGTTTTGGCTACTTTTACCTTTAATTGAAGGCTTGTGTCATAAGCCATCAGGACACCTAGAAGACCACAACCCATCTGCATTGTGTATACCTGCCCACTAACAGCTTTACAAGGCTGGTTTGGAGCAACAACAGTACAGAATCTGTTACCTACTGATGTATGGAGCTCACAGATAAAGCTTGAGGGAGCCCAGCTGGTATGTAACTGCTCTGCTACTACCAGGGCCTGATCATTCTCCTTTTAGCAGCATCCACTCAAAGACCTCTCAGTCCCTCTTCCTTCCTTTTACAGCTGAATCTGCTTCTTTATTTTTGCATTTCTGCTGTCTATCTGCTACAGATTCTTTGTTTGGTTATAAGGAAGTAATGAATTTCCAATCATCTACCTGCAATTAGACAGTAATCCTACATAGCTTCTGCTCTGGCAATCTCACACTACTTACCAGAGCTTACAAAACTTTTGCCAGACCCATCCTCGAATACAGCTCATCCGTTTGGAACCCTTATCGCATCTCAGACATTAACACCCTTGAAAATGTCCAGAGATACTTCACCAGAAGAGCCCTTCACTCCTCCACTCGAAATAGAATACCCTACGAGATTAGACTTTCAATCCTGGGCCTAGAAAGTTTAGAACTAAGACGCCTTAAACAAGATCTAAGTATTGCCCACAAGATCATATGCTGCAATGTCCTGCCTGTCAGCGACTACTTCAGCTTCAACCACAACAACACAAGAGTACACAACAGATTTAAACTTAATATTAAATATGACTTCAGTAACCGAGTTGTCGAAGCGTGGAACTCATTACCGGACTCCATAGTGTCATCCCCAAACCCCCAACACTTTACCCTTAGATTATCTACGGTTGACCTATCCAGATTCCTAAGAAGTCAGTAAGGGGCGAGTACAAGTGCACTACAGTGCCTTCCATCCCCTGTCCTATTGCTCTCCTATATCTCCTATAACTTTCTTCTATTCCTATATCTCTTCTTCTATTCTTTCATTGATATGTTCTATTACTATATCTTCTTTTCTATTATTTCTTAGATATATTTTACTATGAGTATCTCCTCTATAACCTTCATCATGTATTTTACTATGTGTATATAGATATATACCCACTAAAACCTTCATTGTGTATTGGACAAAATAAATAAATAAAATAAATAAAATACAAAAAGTGTTAGATTTAATAAATACATATATTGCAAACAACAACAACAAAAAACCAACCCAACCCCAAAACTTGATAATGCTTCTAACTAAATATATTTTCTCATTAAATATGCTGCATTATTAATGAAGACAATAACTTTTGCCAGTTTTGTGAAATTCTCCTACTAGTTCTCTACATTCTCGGTGTCTCAAAAGATGCTGAGAATAGTCCATTTTCTCTCTCTTTATTCTTCCCTTGAGGTTAAATCAATCTATACTTGCTCCATTTCATTTAAGGAACTATTATTTTGGGGCTATAATTTTTACAGTGCAGTCCTAGAGGTACTAGGCAGAACAGCAAATAGCAGAGGAGATTTATTTGAGAAATCTGAATGCAAGATTCTTTCTTTTTTATATAAAAATAGGAAGGAAAACTTTTCAAGTGAGAAATGTTAGCATAGTATAAAATGTTGTTGAGCGTACTGAAACTTATCTTCAAGTAAATATGTATAAGATGGCACTATTGAGTCTCTCTTCAAACCTACATCAAAGCTGAAAGTTTGCTTGAGTTCATTGCTACAAAAAGGTGTTACTGTAGTTGATCCATCACCTCCCGTGCAGCTTGCAATCCTCTTTTGCCACTAATAAGAAGTTCTTCATTTTTCAAGCCCTGTTGACAGCTACTGAGCAAAGAATCTCAAGCGTTTGACCACAAATAAAAATAGTTTCTCAGAACCAGCCTTGAATGTTTTTGGTCAGAAAACAGCTTTAGAAAGTATCAGTTGCTTTTGTATCCTTTTAAGATTTCCTTACCCACTTACAATACAGTATATTATTTTTTATTAATATTACACATGCCTCCTACCTGACTCATCGGAAGCCCAGCAAATGTGTATGGTATGACCCTAGTGTATTTATCTCTGGGGGATTATCTGTTGTGGCCAGTTCAAGTGTGTGTGTTATTTTGAAGGAAGAACTTTCATTTTGCATTAGTGGAAGATCCCATCTGCATATCCTAGGGATGGTCTGAAGTATGAAATAGAATGTAGGCTAGGCACTAATGTGGAAAGTCAGAAACCAAAGACCATTTGTACCTGTGCCCAAAAGTGAGTCATTGTCTCTTTGCTCACTCCAGCCAAAAGCAAATTCAGAAGCTGTGAGAGTTTCCTGAAGATAAGAGATAAATCGAAGGAAAACCTGGCAAAAAGTTGATGGCCCAGTTTCAAGATGTCATTTCCTTCAAAACCTCTGCATGCTAATTAACCATTCCAAGCATATTTTCAACAGCATTAAGGGATTTCCTCAACAAAATAAACTTCCTCCCTTGCTATCTCCTTTTTTAGCATCTGGGGAGCACAGCTTGCTGTAGGAATCAGGATTAAAGATCAGGACATGGCATATCTACATATGTGAACGTATTTATATATTCATTTGAAGCCTTGCCAGAGTTATAGCCTGCTTGATTCAAATGCTATTCCAGTTCATTGGATCTCAACTGAAAAAGGAGTAATCTCTTGGTCTTGTAGGTCCAGGTTGTTTCATTTATGCTGCATCATGTGCTTCTAATGAACCACAAATGGTTTCCAGCCCAACATTCCCTTCCAAAGTCTGAAGGTATTCACACTTAGGAAGGTATCTGAGGTATCTCTAAACAAAATGAAGCCTCACTTCAAATACCTCTAATCTCGTTATGTCTAATTATTATTATTATTATTATTATTATTATTATTATTATTATTATTATTATTATTATTATTATGTCAATACAACACAGCAAACAAGATCACTATGCTGGATTTCGTATTTCATCACCAGTCGGGTGCTTCCCAAGCACCTAAGACTGAGTGATGTTGTGGCGAATTATGTTTGCCGATCCCAGTAAAGCTGCCTTTTGCAATTGACAGATGGAGATTTTGTCAATGCCAATGGTTTTCAAATGTCCGCCGAGATCCTTTGCCACTGCGCCCAGCGTGCCAAGTACCACTGGGACCACTTTCACTGGCTTATGCCAGAATCATTGCAGCTCGATTTTTAGATCTTTGTATTTCACTAATTTCTCTAGCTGCTTCTCCTCAATTCTGCTGTTCCCTGGGATTGCGATGTCGATGATCCATACTTTCTTTTTCTCCACAATCAGGATGTCTGGTGTGTTATGCTTCAGAATTCGGTCAGTCTGAAGTCGGAAGTCCCACAGTAGTTTTGCTTGCTCATTTTCGACCACTTTTTCGGGCTTATGATCCCACCAGTTCTTTGCCACTGGCAAATGGTATAAAATAAAATAAAATAAAATAGGATAGGATAGGATAGGATAGGATACGATACGATACGATACGATACGATACGATACAATACAATACAATATAATATAATATAATATAATAAATAAAATAAATAATAAAATAAAATAAAATAAAATAATAAAATAAAATAAAATAAATAATAAAATAAAATAAAATAATAAAATAAAATAATAAAATAAATAAAATAAAATAATAAAATAAATTAAAAAAATTAAAAAACAATGAAAATGACACAGGGTCTTGGGAAACCTCTATAATTTGAGGTGGGGGTAGGAATATGACAAAGACTTGCTTTTTTTCTTCTATTCCTTTTCTCAGCACTAGAATTCGGGACAAGATGAAAGGAAATTCCTCTCTGCCAAACAGATAATTACTTTATGAAATCTCTTGCCACAACATATGGAGATCGTCTCCCTAGCTTGGATTGGTTTAAAAGAGCAATTCGATAATGTATGGAGGGTTGTGTTGCAAATGTCAGCTAGATCTGTTGGTTGTTGGGGAGCTCCAGGCCACTTTGAAGGACACGTGGATGGATGTCTGTTCTACTTGTGGGCTTCCTGGCTGCACTGGCCCTTTCTTCTGAGAGATTTGTTCACTCTGTACTGACACACCTCCATATGGACTTTGCATTTGGAGCTAATGATTTCCGTCTGCCTTGCTACACAGCTGCTCTTCTATGGGGGTAGGGTTGCAGCATCGCTATTCATTGTCCTCTGCTGCAGCCCTTTGCTTTGCTCACACCAAGCATTCCAGATCAACCATTGTTCAGGGCTGGTCTTTTTTTTCCCCTCCCTCCAGACAGATTTTCAGCTGAGGATACAGTATAAGAGGCATCCTCTCCCCGCCCATTTCCTGCAAAAATTAAAACGAATCTCTTGGGAAAGCCTTTCTCTCTTCCATGAATAGCTTTTAAAAACAGTGATGTTATCCGATGAGTCATATGCCTGTTTTGATGTACTGGTGCACATGTTGCGGATCCATTATGAATTCATGCTTCTGTCCATGACAATGAAGTCAGAGGGAAGCGCAAGGAGGCAGCTGCTTAGATCAAGTGGCAGTCTCTGTCCACCCCAAAGCCTGCAGCCAAAATCAACAGTGTCTCTTTTACAGTTGATCTAGGGAATGATGTTACATAAATGGGATGTTTGAACTAATGACTAAGTCAAATACAGCTGGAGGATTCCCCTCCCCCCAAGATGTTCAGCTGATGGAATTACACAGCAGTCTTTCCCTTGTTATGTAAATCTAGGAACAGAGAATTGGACTACTTTAAGGAGGGTTTGCTTTATGCTCTTTTGCATATTTTAATGGCATCTGTGGACTTTAATTAACAAGATAAAGTGGCCTCTAGGAAGTCCAGAAAGGCTTTATTTTGCACTAGGCCTGCACCATGTGTGTATCCAATTTTACCTTTCTGTCTTCAGAATATCTCCAGCCCTACTCCAATCATCCTGAAGCAATTCTACCAAGTTGAATAGGAGAAAATCCATGTTCAGCTTTGGGATAGTTGATTTAACACAATGTAACAAAAATGGATACAGAAGGAAACACCCTAGCTTGACATCATCAACTGAATCATGGCATTGGAGAAAGATGGTCATTTTAGAACAGGTGTCCTAAAATTCCATTCTGTCTGGCAACACTTGCATAACGGATTTTATTTCTTCATCTACCAAGGTCAAATTGGTCTTCTCCAACTATTTCATTTCCATATTTTAAAAAGACACTGTACCTGGCTTTGAGACATGGGTGAGCCAGTTTGGTACAATGATTAAGGCAATGGGCCAAAAATAAGGAGACTGGGAGTTTAGTTCCATTTTAGAGAAGTCACTTTTTTCTCAGTCCTGGGAATGAAACAATGGTAACCACTTCTTGAAACTTTGGCCAAGAAACTGCAGAATATAGTCTAGGTCAGGGGTAATCAAACTCTGTTTCATTGAGGGACCCATAAGAGTTGTATTTGACCTTGGGGGATGGGGGTGGGCTGACTAGCTTGATGTCACTCGTGTCAGAGGTGCTTTTGTCGGCACAAGTGCCTCTGTCAGTGAAAATAGGTTCCCAATCTCTGTTTTTGGCTGGGACAGCCTCCTGCAACCTTCTGCCAGTGAAAATGGAGCTTCTGCTGACAAAGGGCGGGGGGCAGAAGGATCATAGTGTTCTTGCAGCTTGGCTTATAGAGCATCCAGGAGATGGACTTGGTGTCCCTTGGAGTCACTAGGATCTGTGCCATCTTGTATGACTGTGGCCTGCAATAGGTGAGGAAGAGTGCTCTCTTTCTGTTGTCCGACAGGAACATGTGGAATCTCAACATGTAGTGTGCCAATCTTCTGTCTTCTGATCGAAGAAGGCTGGAAATTGAGATGTTTGTGTAGTCCTCCTCTAAGGTTGGCTTCTTCTAAGATGGCCACAGATGCCATGAGGTGCCTTTGTTCTGTGGTTCTTTTTCCACCACCTTTGTTGCCAGTGTTAGATTCAAGCATCAATCAAGAGGTGAGTCACAGGAACAGTTCAGCACCTTTATTTTCTGTTAGTTGAAACTAATATGGATTGCCAGCAGGCTGCAGGGAAGCCACTTTTAAGGCCAAGCAATGGGAAAAATAAACTCTTGTCACTAGCTAGCAGGTTTCAGGGAAGCCCTTAAAAGTGGCTTCCCTGCAGCCTGCCAGCGGTCCATATTAGTTTCAACTAACAGAAAATAAAGGTGCTGAACTCTTCCTGTAACTCACCTCTTCATTTACGTGCAAATCTAACATATATAATGGGAAGAGAATCTGATAAAATATTTACAAAATGTATTTGATCTTCTAATAAGCTCATTGTGCAACGAGATACAGTCTACAAAAAAATAATGATTAGCTTCAAAAGGAAGCAAAGCAATACCATAGTAAGAGTACTGATGAACTAATGGTTATTAGCTAACCAATGCCCCAATGAGTCATCATTTCAGAGGTATTTCCATATCTCTAAATTGGGAAATAGAATGAGGGCGGGCAAAATTGTTGTGAGACCAGGAGCAACTTCAGACTTCCTGCCAACTTCCCCACTGAGTTACCTTCTGAGAATCTGGTAGGGAGCATCCTAAATCCTTCCTCCCTCCCTCCCTCTCTCCTGCCTTCCCTTTCCTTCCCTTCCTTCCTTGCTCTATCCCGTCCTGTCCTGTCCCTTTCTTTCTTTCTTTGTTTTATTTATTTATTTGTTTGTTTGTTTGTTTGTTTGTTTGTTTGTTTGTTTATTTATTTATTTATTTATTTATTCATTCATTCATTCATTCATTCATTCATTCATTCATTTATTTATTTATTTATTTATTTGCCGCCCCTCTCCGTAGACTCGAAAATAAAGATGACATTATCATAGCAGCAGCCCAACAGCATTGAAGTAGGTATAATGTTTCCAAATTTCATTCCATCTGGAATCATGGGCCCTGATTTTTGGATGTATTCCATAAATTAGCCCTTTTGAGATACCTTGGTCCAAAACTATTTCCCTATGACACACCATTTCACCCAGTTAAAGATCAGAACAAGAATCTCTGTATTATTTGAAGAAATTGTCCTAGAAGTTTAAAATTTTATACAAATAAGAGACCACAAGGAATTTTTAAGATACTACAATATAGTGAATAACATACTTGGGCTGATAGTTTAATGAATGAGGTTCTGTCATTCCAAAGCAGATGCTAAAAAAACCCAGCAAGCCTATTCATGAATAAAACCAAATAGCTATGCAGTTAAATAATATATTTGATAATCCCGTGGGGTTAAGTACTTCCAACTTGTATTGAAATCATTCAT